>NW_026251431.1:0-183596 GCF_025118155.1 Cokeromyces recurvatus
CTAGTATTATGTAATATAGGATATTTATTTACGTGGAAATATTACGTAAGCAGAGTGTGCAGTTAGGTAGGTTATTGGTATCAATTTAGGCTTTCTAAATCTGAATACCAACTTGTGGTATTGCCTAATAGTCAAAATCAGACATGGTCACAAAACTGTGCGAATGCATAGTCGGATTTTAAAATCGTTTTTCTCCCCGAAAAATTGAGCTACGTCATCAACAAAGGTATCATTAAATTCCTTAGAAAACAAGCATTCTATTGATAGATTGTATGCTAGAGTTTCAAGAGTGTTTTGTCTTATAAATTGAACATTTTGTAAAATTAATCAAACATTCGCTCAGTTTTGTGAGTCACTGTACAGTGGCTCATAAAAATGTTTACAAATTCGTATATTTTACATATTACTCACATTTACAGTGACTTACAGTACTACCCCAATGTTTTGCACTTTTTTTTTTAACTGACGCGTTCTTCTTTTGTAATCATGGTAGAAAGATATTTAGAATAACCTTCGATAATCTAAGTACTGAATTTTCCCTTAAAATTCGCAGATTTTAAAATTTAAACTGGTACCTTTTGAATTTGAGTTGGCGTCCATTGACAAATAAATTTACATCTTTTGACTACCGCTTGTGATATTTCTTATAAAATGTCAAATAAAAATATTAAAAAATAAAAAATAATATTAAGACAAAAAGAGTCAATGAGACCGAACAATAGTTTTAAAGTCAATTATTTTTATTTATGAATTTAAATTGATGGGGTATTTATAAGAATTGTTAAAGAGGTCTGAGGACAAGATGTGAACTAGAAAAGTGTTAGTTACGACCGAATAAGGTATGTTGTTGATAATAAAGCTTTAGTGATTTTAATATTATTAGATGGAGCGGATCAAGAGAGATTCAGGATAGAATTTTTAAATAAATTTATGATCCGCATGTTTAATCACGAAACATGACATTATTGTTTTGTTCAAAAGATAAGGAAAGAGAAAAAGAAGAGACAAGTCTGTGAAAACTATGTATAGTTTATTGAAGAAAAATAATACAAAAATTGTACAAGAAAATAATATAGAAAAAAGACGAGGGTTATTTACAGTGACTCACAAAACTGTCCCAATGTTTTGCACTTTTCTCTTTAACTGACTCGTTCTTCTTTTGTAATCATGCTAGAAAGATATGGAAGATATCATTCGATAGCCTAAGTAATTCTCTATCAAATCATTACCAAAAATAGTAATATAATTTAGAACTCAGCGTAAAATATTAAATAAAAAATTGAATATGCATTGGGACAGTTTTGTGGCCGTAAGTTAATTTTATTTAATTTAAACATAGAACAACTAATAATCAGTCCAACGACCTTTTGCCTTTATAACAGCTTTGCAACGGTCGGGCATAGAGTCTATAACCCTTAAACAATCTTCTTTGGTAATCTTATTGTACCATACATCCGTGATTCTTTCAAAAAGCTCATGAATACCCTTAGGTGGTGTCTCATACTCATTAAGTTTTCTTTTTGTTAGAGCCCACATATGTTCAATAGGATTAAGGTCTGGAGACTGTGATGGCCAATCAAGAACTTCGTATTCCTGGCTTTTCAAGTATTCTTTGACTGGAATTGACCTATGTTTTGAATCGTTATCATGCTGGAAGACGATTTGGTCTCTCCTTAATCCTGTTTGCTTACACACCATTTCGATAGATTTCTCTAATTCGTCTTGAAGGATTTCCTTATAAAGCTCTCCGCCCATAGTAGAGTCTATTTTGCACATTCAGCCAACTCCGACGCAGGTAATACAACTCCGAATCATGATTGAACCACCTCCATGTTTATAATTCTGCTTAATATGACGCATTTGAAGACTTTCATTGTCCCTTATCCACGCCCAGACACGTCCATCGGAGTTAAAACGATTAATTCTAGTCTCGTCAGACCAAATAATCCTTCTCCAATCATCGACTGTGTAGTCTTTATACTTTTTTGCCCATCTAAGTCGTTCTTTAATATTTGTGGGACTAAGTGCAGGTTTCACTTCCTTCTCTATAGAACCCAAACCGAGTGATTTTAAAGCGCGACGAACTGTCTCCAATGAGACTGACTTGCCTAACTCCGATTTAATTGAATTTCCGACTTGCACAGCGTTTTCTAAACCTCCTCTACTTATCTTATGAACACAGTAGTGCTTGTCCCTCTCCGTGAGCTTACCTGGTCGTCCCCCTTTTGACAAGCTGAGCCCAGATAAATATGTTTTTCCAATGCGACACACAAAACTCCGACTCACTCCGATCTGCTCAGCCACCTGATGCACAGAAAGTCCGCTGTTGAGCTTGGCAATAATGTCATTTCTTTGGTTTTCACTTATGGAGCGTATACTAACAATATGGCCTCAAGATTTAGACCCCAGAATTATACAATATTCTAGAACTTACCTTAATTATACTGTGGAAGGTACAAAGAAATAGTACGATCGCTACTATATGCTAGGCTAAAGTTACTGCCAAATTGTAGGACAGATTTAGTTTTATAGGTACGGCCACAAAACTGTCCCAATGCATATTCAATTTTTTATTTAATATTTTACGCTGAGTTTTATGTTATATTACTATTTTTGGTAATGATTTGATAGAGAATTACTTAGGCTATCGAATGATATCTTCGATATCTTTCTAGCATGATTACAAAAGAAGAACGAGTCAGTTAAAGAGAAAAGTGCAAAACATTGGGACAGTTTTGTGAGTCACTGTATACGTCGTACTCACGTACTGCATATATGGTGTACGGTACGTCGTACGTGCGTACGCCGTATAGTACTCCATACATACAACACATAACGTTTTACATTTGATTGGCTATTTTTTTTTTGAAAAACATGAACCATCATTGGTATTTTGCAGAATAAATAACGTTTATTTACGTTTGATCTTTATTACTTACTGGCTTATAAAATATATTTAATACATATTAGGCTTTTATTATTGCCTTGTTTATTAGACATTATTTATAAATAAACATATAGTTTGCTTACATAAAATGTGATTTTATTTACATTTAGAATAGTAATAATAATAATAATGGCATATATAGCAAATGAATTATTACAAAAAATAAATTGCTTTTGAAATAATAATAATAATAAAAAAAAGAATATTTCTTACAATAATTAATAATAGAAAATAGGATTGCACTCACTTACCTTTGCATCTTTAAAAAGAAATAGTACTATTACACAGCAAATAGATACAAATAAATAAGAGAAAAAGACAGAGATAATGATGATAGGGGTCTAAGAGGTTAAATTATAGCAGTTAAACAGAAGCAAAATAAACAATCTATAATAAACAAAATTGATTAGTTAGTAAAAAATAAAAAAATAAAAGAGTATTGTTATTCAAAAGAATAAAATGCTTACCGAAAACAAAAAAAAAAAAAAAGTAAAAAGTCCTAAAAGAAGAGAATAAAAGGCAAAGTTGGTATATTTTATATTAGACAAAGAAAGTATACTTTTGGAATCAATAGATTAGATAAATGTTATGTTTTAATTTACCTTTTTATATACATTTGTTTATCTGTTTAAAAAGCGTTTAATTAAAGATAATAGACAAGTTAATATATGTGTTAATATAGACAATAGTTATAATCTTACCTTTAACATATCATTGAAAAATGCTCTGTATAAAAAGTAGAAAAAGCTACTACCAACATAAACAAGACTCTTTTGCTAAGAAAGAAATAAAACTGGTCAGTATAAATTCGTTAATAAGGATATTTTAAATCTTTATACTACCTTGAATATAATAAATATCTATAGAAAATAAAATAATTGTAAGTAAATAAGTATTAATCTAAAAGAATAAAAAAGAAATAACAATGAATGTGGAAAGCTAGTAATTTTCTTAACTTTCTCTATGATCATATGATTATATATAGATCCATTTTTAGAAAAAAAAGTGTTTTTTTCTGTAATTTCACAATGCAAATAGTGTGATTACCCCCCTTTCTTTTTCCTCTCCCTGTAAAAAAAACACAGCCAAAATAGCTGTAAATTTAAACATTAAAAAAATAATGAATATTAGCAATAGAAATGTCTTTTTTTTGGATATTTTTATTCAATGATAGTATATTAAACATAATATATTCTTTATTTGGAAGTTTTATATTAAAAATTAGTAGAAATAAACAATTAAAAAAACCGCTGCTTAAATTATGGCGTACGACGTATAGTACTTTTATACGTCGTACGCAGCGATAGTATTCTTTTGTTCTCTGGATTTTTGTAACATACTGAAGGTTAGTTACATGTCACCAAAAGTTAATGTGTTCTTTCTAAGGATTGCTTTCTTATACTGTATTTTAGACATCTCTTTGATTAGACTCTTGATTAATAGGCAAAGAAGATACAAACACCTACTTCCAACATGGCGCTTGGGAATTCATAGCTTCTTGCTGTAGATTGTAATGAAGATGTATTTATATACTGCTTTTGGCTTCAGTAAGGTGATTCTGACTGAATGCTACTTCATTATGGTAGTCCTTTTAAGCGGTAGTATTGCTGGGTTGTGATTTTTTGAATGCCTCATACTATGTGCTGAATAAAGGAGTTGTATTCTTTTGTTCTCCGATTTTTTGTGTGGAAACTCTTACTTCAAGAGTTGTTGGAAGCGAAGACACCGTAATGGAACCTTTGTCACTTTTTCCCAGTATTCTGCAGATATTCCTTGAATATTTCAATAAAGAACTTTATAACCATTTTGACTTTTGACCAGTAATTGGTCAACTAATTCGTAAAAGCTGGTCAATCTATATCCAAAAAGTTGGGCAAATTAGCCTCGCACAAGTGTGCAATTTTTCTCAAAAAAGTAGGCAGTGTTTTCAAAAAGTCAGTAAATTGAGAGTGGAAGCACAGTACATTCAATTTTTTCGCCTACTAATCACAACTTTATTTTAAAAATCAATAGATACTCTTAAATTTTTTGGTTTGTGAATATTAATTATTTTATCAAGATCTACATTTCCAATTGTAGATTTCCTTTTCATGTTGTTGGTTACGTTGCATATTTTCGCGCAGAAACGATTGTAAAATTGATTAAGTTTTTTCAATTTATCAAGTTTCATAATAAATCCTGGTAAATCTTGTATAGATAATGGGATTTTGATTTTTGAGATTTCGAAGATAATTTTGGGACCATTTGTGTGTGATGTACATCCATAGAATATTATGACAGCGCCTAACAAATATACATTTATAAACAAAATATGAAAAATATAATATTGATTTAGGATTTACTTCACCTATGACCTGTACAAGTAAGATGCATTTAGCATTATTATTTTCAATTTCATTTATACCGAATAATGCTAATCGTAATAGATCTTGGTGAGTAGACAAGGTATCTTTTTTCTTATATTCTGCCTTCACCTCGGCAAAACAGGAAAACTTTTGGATTCTTCTCTCATGAATAAGCGCGCAACCAGCATCAGGACGGGTATTGTATGATTTTGTCACTATTTTGTTTAGCCTATCGATTAGATGTAGAATTAATATTATTGATAATATTATAAGTTCGCGTCAGGCCATTTACCATAAAAAATGTTTTTCTTTTTCTGGTCTATGCAATAAAGGACTGAGTATAGGATCAACGAAGTTGTTAATAAGCTCTTCTTCTTCAATAGTATAGTTTATAGTTTCTTCATTCGGTAATTTGTTTAATCTAACATAAAGAATCAGATTAGTTTATGGATCCTAATTATAAATTTTCCTTTTACTGTGTGTATACTACGCACAAATTGATTAAAATATCAATGACTTTTCGGTCTTCTTTTTCGGCTTTTTTGTATATTTTAAATAATTTGATCTTTAATCTATCTCTATCAGGAACATCACCAATGCCCTAAAAAAAAGAATACATGAGATATCATAATAAATCCATGTTAACCTTTAAGCTTATTTACCCTGAATACTTTCGCTATAGCATCAAACGTTTTTTTTTTTTCAATATTTGTATCGCACTTGTAAAATTCCAACATCTACTTATTTAAGTCATCTATATTTATGTCAGGATAAGCCGACCTTTCTTCAATAATATAATATGATATAAAGATCTAAAGTAGAGGCATCAGTAGATAAATATATAAAAATAAAAATTTTTACTTACAAAATTTTATACAAATCTGCATTAACAAAGAGACCAACTGTTTTTGCCTTTTTAAAAGCCTTCATTTGAAATAATTCAAATTGTTTCAAATAGGCAGGAACCGCTTCATCTGATGATATAACACTTCTAAATTCATCTTCGTTGTTATTTAAAATATATTTTAAGCTGTTGTCAGTGGCATCATCACTTCCTTCATGTGAATAGGCATCATTCTCATCACCATCTTCTTCCTCTAAAGTCTGTTCATTATTGTTGTCTTTATCTTCTGTCTTTTGTTTTTCCTCCTCTTCTTCTTCTGCCACCGGTACCTGTATTTTAATGACAATAAAACGTATTATTGTCAATATGTATATCAAAGCACCTTATTTATTTATCATTTACCTGTAGTTTTTTTGTAATTTCTGTACTACTGGCTTTGATCAGAGCAATAGATACCTTATTTTTTTCACTTGTAAGGATCTTACTAACCTGTGTGGACGACCACAGCGTGTCGAAGTCAAAAGTAATTGATGGGGATCTCTTGCTTCCGGGTTTTTTTTTCCTTGTATTCTGATTTGAATTTGTTTACTAAATTCTTTTTTGCATCAGCTGCTTTAGAAAACTGGCGGATATAGTTTTCAATTAAAGATGTATTGGTAGTAATAAAATTATACAGCGTTTTCCGACCTTTGCCGTCGAAAAAAGATATTAAAGCTAAAGATAAAACACGGATTGAGGATTTTATATAGATTAGTTCAGGAGAATTTAACCTACCTTCATTTATGTCCATTGAAATCTATAAATGAAAGAGATTCGTAAAAAAAAAAGTGGAAAAGCTTATTTATGTAAAAATACATTTATTAATGACGTATGCAATTTTCGGTCTACATACAGCTTTGAAAATAGCCTTTGATTTATTTATTATTTATTTTGACCTGTTTGTAACATGTTAAATCAACTAATTTACACCATATTCTATTTAATTGTTTTAGCAGCTTGAATAATGGTTGGTTGGTTTAAGGGAATCCAGCAAAGCGTGAGCCATGCTCCATCAGGATAAAGCCGTTATGTTTGGTACAAGGTGAGCCCAAAGCCCTTAGTCTTTTAGCCAATCCAACCATTTCTTGAATCAATCATTTCGTTTCTAAAGCATGACACTAAAAGGTAACATTATAAACTATCCCTTCCAACTGTGTACTGATTGTTTTTTTTGGTTTTATTATGAAGCATTTCTACATATATGATCAGAATAATCTGTTCTACATCGTATCTTGAATTGTTCTGTAGACAATAGTTGATGACCCTTCTCTTGAATTTATTGGTTGTCTTATGCTAAATCTCCAGGATGATATATAGAGAAAGGAGTTTTAAAGAAAAGGATTTGGGTTCAAGATCAAGAGCTATACCTGAACGGGCCCCATCTCTCCATTTACAATTACCCTTGATATAGTCGTTTCTGGTTTTAGTTACTACCTCAGTAATGTAGTCCATTACTTTTGGATCTCTCATAATACGCTTTATTATTCTGGCTTTTCCAAAGGTTAGATTTGTTGGCAAAGACATCATACTGAATAATAACAAAGGGGACATCCATAAATGCAACCGTAAACTCCACCCTTACAACCACTGTAAAAGAGGTTTAATTTATATATACTCGTTCCATCACCCAATCAGAAAATAAAATATCATAACAATAAAACGTCGTCTTCAGTTTTTTTTTTTTTTTTTTTTTTTTTTTTTTTTTTGAGAAAATAAAGAGTACCACATTTTTTGTCTCAGGCTCATCATCTGAGGTATTTCAATTTGCGAGTAAAAAAGCATATTAAAACTGGTAATTTAATTTTTTTTTTTTTTTTTTTTTTTTTTTTTTTTTTTTTAATAATTGTATTTAATGGCTACTAATCGTGATATTGTTAAGAAACCAAGACTTGAATATGATCAGTCTGTAATAAGTTCAGCTTCATCACAACTTCCTTTTAGTAACTATTTGTCAAATTCACATCAGCATAACAGAAAACATCCAGTGTTATCTGATAAAAAATTGATTGTATATGATTTAAAAGGTATAAACTTAATGACAAAAAAAAAAGGGTTAATAATCAAAGTCAAAAAGTATTATATTATAACACAATTATATACAGTCGATAGACCAGAGCTCGATTTCACATATGAAGAATCAGCCTTGCTACGATTGAAAAATGCAATTCATTCCATTCAGAATAATCAATTAAACAATCTTGAAAGCCTTGAAGTGTTATATCAGGTATATAGAAAATCAATACCTTTTTTTTTGTATTATTATTATCAACATTTTAATGTAAATGTGTATAGTTGTGTGAAAATTTATGTCAATATGATAGATCAAAACAGCTCTTCAACCTATTATATAACGAATGTTATAATTACATTATGTCTCAATTCGAAATACTTGCAAGGTATATTTGTTTATTTATTTATTCATACTGACCTTGATGCGATCTAATCATGTTGAATAGTAATCCAAAAGATGGAATTGAATATTTACAAATTGTTCATTCATTGTGGAACAGTTATTGTAGACAGACAGTAATGATGAATCTTTAAAATGTATAACACGTTTATAAGGGCTAATTATTATTATAGACACAACTTCGATGTATCTTTTTATATCTTGATCGTACTTTTATTGCGTCACATACAAAGCAAGGATCTTTCTGGAATATGGCGATGAATTTATTTAAAGAGAATTTTCAAAAATACCAAATTGTCTGGCAAAAAGTATTAAATAGTATATTAGATATGATTAAACAAGATAGAATAGGTGGTGGTGGTGGTGGTGTAGATGAAGCATTCTTACAACTTAATACACGTATGCTAATGGATTTAAGTTTATATCATTCATCTTTCGAGCAACAATTCCTTGTACAGACCCAATATTTCTATGAAGAAGAAGGAAATCGTTTACTGAATTCAATTGATATATTTGATTATCTTGAACATGTATCTATTCGAGTTCATCAAGAATCTATCATACGTATAAAAAGCTATCTTGATAAATCAACGAAATCACAGTTACAACTAGTTGTAGAAAATGAATTATTAACAAAGCGAGTGAATGATATACTTATGAAATGTAAATGACCTCATTATATCTATTACTATTATTCATTATTCACTATTCATACATAGGCTTTAAATATTTTCAAAATATTGACACATTTCAAGAACACGATTATGATAAGTTTTCACTACTGTATAGACTATTACAGAAGGTAAACCAACTCGAAATATGTTCTAAATACTTTGCAAATTATGTCAAGGTTAGTATAGTGCAAAAAAAAAAAAAAAATTGTCTCTATTCATACAACTAACACATTTATGTTAGAAAAAAGGTTCATCTATTTTATGTTCTAAATCTGATATCTTTAGTAAAATCGAAAGATTATCCGCATTTGAATCCCAAAATGATGAACTTGTAGATCACAGTTTTGAGGGAGATGAGATATTTGCTGATAGTCTAAAAGACAGTACTGAATATTATCTAAATCTTCGTGAAAATAATGCAATCAAACTATTAGCTAAATATATGGATCAATTATTAAGGAATTCATCCTTTGACGAAGTTTTGTTAGATAAGGGCATGTTCTTGTTTCGAAACCTTCAAAGCAAAGATGAGTTTGAGATACTTTACAAGTGTAATTTAGCTAAACGACTACTTCTGGGAATCTCAAATCGAAATACAGAAAAATTGGTATTAGCGAGAATGAAGAAGGAATGTAGTCCTGGATATACAGGCAAATTGGAAGGCATGGTGAAAGATATTGAAAAATCTGTTGAATTAATGAAAGAATTTCAGAGTGTAAGTAATAATAATCAATATTATTCACATATTTTAATACAATATTTATGATATTTGGATAGAATGCTACTTTTGATTCTTTATCGTTAAATATGAATGTTAATTTACTTACTTATGGATTCTGGCCTTCTTATACTCTAATCAATGCTTCTTTGCCCACTATTTTCCTTAAAGCTCAAAATGAATACACGCAATTTTATACAAGTAAATTTGAAAAGCGTGTTTTAACTTGGCAAAACGCACTTGGCATCTGTGAAATCAATGCAAATTATCCCAATGTAATTTTAATAATTATATGATGCTTACTATTACTTTTTTTCTTTTTAACCAAGTGTGATATTAGGGAACGAAAAAAATTACTTTGACATTATTGCAAACGATTGTTTTGTTATTATTTAATGATCAAACAAAGCGATACTTTTCATTTATGGATATTTTAAAATATACTCAATTAGGTAATTTAAAAAAAAAATTAGAACTAGAAAAGATTTATCAAAAGTAAACAAATCAATTTTATAGATGAACTTGAACTTCAACGTATATTGATGTCCTTAACATGTAAAGAATATAAACTATTAAGAAAAGTTCCTGAAGGAAATGAAGAGATCGAATCAACAGATCAATTTGAATTCAATCATGATTTTAGTACTTATAAAGATCAGTTTTCAGTTATTACATCCACTTTAAGTGAAGTTATTGAAAAGAATTCTAGATTGGATACAACAATACTTTTTGCAAGAGAACAACAAATTGATGCAGTCATTGTTAGAATTATGAAAGCAAAAACGACTTTAACACACGGCGCTCTATTAAATGAAGTCACTCGTGTTGTTCGTTTTTCTATTACTGTAAGATTATAAACATGTATTTTATTTTATTTTATTTTATTTTATTTTTTAATTCCTTTTATTATAGGCACAAGAAATCAAGAAACGAATTGAAGTGTTAATTGACAAGTAAGTAACGTGGATAGAATAAAATATATTATTTCATTAATCCTATCTACTTTTCATAGGGAATACATAGAACGGGGAGCTGATGACACTTATACCTATTTAGCTTAAAAGCGGATAAAATTGATGTTTATTTTATTTTATTTTATTTTTTTTTTTTCGACACCTAAAATCCATTTGCTCTAAAATTTATAAACTGACCCCAATCTTTTTTTTTTTTTTTTTTTTTTTTTTTTTTTTTTTTTTTTTTTTGCTTGTTGATTTTGTTTGCTGAAAGGCTTAATTAAATGTAAAATAGAGGAAGCATAGATTTTATTTGTAAAATATAGTTCATAATAATACTTTCAAGAGTAAATAGTTAGTATACATAAAGTACTCATACGATACAATTCAAAAAGTAACATAACAATATGTAGCATATTTACAAAATAATAACGATAAAGTTAATATAACAACTATTGAACTGTTGCATCATATTAAGTTTACATAAATCTCTACTATGTTTTGCGTTTTTTTTTTCTCTTTTCAATAAAGTTAACAAATTAAACAAGCTAGAGTTCTTAATAAGAAGCTATCATTTTGAAGTTATTGCTTTTTTTACTTTTACTTTCTCTTTGGTATCTTTTTTAAATTATCCTTAAAATGTTCCTCAGAAAGTTTAAACCAAATACAAATATATCTGTATATAAAAGTGGTTTCGTATGTTATTATTACATGCATAGCTAGTTTATTTGTATAGCGAAAGACCAATAGTATATTAGTAGAAAAAAGCTTATATGACTGTAAAAGAAAAAAAAAAGATTTTGATGAAATATTAGGTCTATATAAGAAGAGTATGTAGACTGTAAGAAGAAGTAGGATTACTATACCAAAGACATATTATAAAATGTAAATTATACAGACTAGATTTTGCTGATTAAGCTATAAAAGAAGAAACAGAAGAAGCAAAGATAATATCAATCAGCTTGTGATCAATTGGCAAAGTAAGTGATATTATGATTATAGACACAAATAGGTTTACGTTGTTTAGTTTGTCAATATATTTAGACCACGCCAAGTTCAACCATGATAAAAACTAAATACCGCTAGTTGATTATGAAGCATATATGTTTGATAAGAGCAATACTAAGCTAAAAGGGATTATACTGTATATTAAACAGAGTGTTAACTAATCATGAGGCAGAAGATAAGTTAATTGCTATGACAATTAACGAATACAAGACTTCAAAAACACACAATATCTGTCAATTTTGATACGATGAAGAAAGTTGATAATCACAATTTTATTGGTATGAGTATTCTGGCTTGTATGTGTATTGTAAGAAAAAAAAAAAAACGTAAATGCAGCAATTAACATGAATCAACGTGGCAGGAAAAGGAGATTATCAAACACTATTTCCCTTTCTTGACTTGGGATTTTTTAATGGAGAACATATCTTCTAAACATAAATCCAAAAAAGGTAGACACTACATCTAAATTTTATTTTTTTCTGATTTGTCAAACAATGTCTATGTACGATTAAACATTTCTTTTTTTTATTTTTATAGATTAAAATTTATAAAATGACCTATTAGCACATAATATCGTTATATTGGATTGCCCAGGTCAGTTCAAATTATGTGAAAAAAAAGTATCTAAAAACCCTCTTACGGGACAAGAGGTAAAAAGGTAAAGGAAAGGAATAAGAGAAGGTGAGAAAGAAAGGGGAAATGTTGCTAACAAGTTTAAAGGGACAACCAATCGAGTCATTTTCTGCCTGGATCAAGTAGTGAAGGGGGTAGTTTATTGTGCATTAAGTAATCTATTTCCGGTAGAATGGTACACATAACTGGCCAACGATAGAGCCAGGTATAAACATCCTGAGAATTTCAGTATTTATGCTGAGGGAGATGATTTAAAAGAAAGGAAAGGGGATCTGCTATTAATCGTGACAAGAATAAACGAGTGTGCATATGCAAGCATTCAGTGGCGTGTGACCAACTAAAGTGTACATGAGGATGAAATGGGCAGGCTTTAGGTATTCCTCCGGGCAACCAACCAAGACGCCATTGAATAGTTCGACTACGCTCACTGTATGTCATGGGTAACCAGAGTATCGGATCAATAATCAGATTGGGGCCGCAAGCGGAAAGCAAAACAGAACATGCCCTGTCACGTAGTTGCTGAAAACTCTCTTCAAGAAATTCTTGACGATGTTTTAAAAAGGAGCGTTGGTTTAACGGGATGAATTTAGTGGCACAGAGTCTCCAGCATGGTGTTTGAATGAGTTTATACCATTGAGTGTTGAAGGTGGAGGCTTGAAGCTCAGGAAGTACTTTAGCGAGCAAGGTATCATCTGGTATATCAATAGCACGGAAAACGAATTAGGTCTGAAGAATGGACACCCTAACCTTCATCGATGGTTGGTCTACCATATGAAGTATCACCTTTACTGATGATTGACTAGAGCCACCAAATATCCGTCTTATGCATATGTTTTGACAAGATTCTTTTCGAGAGCGAAATCCCAGCTTGGAAAAGTTGAAAAGCTTGTAGTAGAAACCTAATAGATCCGATTCTATTTTAGTACTTTTTGGGTAAATTTCAATATTAGATTTCTTCACTAGTTGCCAAAAATCTGTGGCATCTATTATTTGGACCGATTTTGTTTCAAATGAATAGATCGGTAATAGAGTGAAAAACTGGTAACCATATTTATCCATATATTTTACAGGCGTAAATGTTCCATCAGCAATTCTTGACTTGATACTTGTGACAAACGTTTCTAGAGCAGGTAAATGAGGCTTGACTTTGGCTAATTTCCGCCCAAGGATGAGTGGAACATTTGAATTAATGCTTTGCAGGAACAAGTCCTGCAAATATTTGAAGCTTCGTCTATTGAGTATTGAAGTAAACGTTAGTTCTTTTAACTTCCTATAAATGTAGGACTTAGAGGCAACGGTGACTAGTTTTCCTTTCATAATGTACACTTTTTCACTTATTTTTTGCTGAAGGTAAAAAAAAAACATTTAAAGAATTGATGTGGTTGAGAGTACAGATCTTCTGAGTTACAGCTTAATGCTTGATAGCTAGACCATAATGACTCCATCTTTTGTGCAATCTCTTCAAAATGTTGATTTTTTTCGACAGATGACGGCCATACGGATTTTTGCTTCAGCTTTAGTGAATAGATAGAGTTAGCTAGGGATTTTCTTTCGTAAACAGATAAGCCCTTGCAAAAAAAAATGTAGAGCCTTTATCGGACAAAGATTCCATAAAGAAGCGAATTGTTCTCCTTTCGTGGTTCTCACATACGTGGTTGCGTATGAGCACATCGTATTGTTTGTATACAATGGGTAAAATAGAAGAACATCCAATACTCTTGAGGGATCGTAGAATTGTGTCATCAATTTCACATTCATTGCAAAACTCAACAAAGTATTGTTGAATATAACTGAGAGACTTTTTACCCTTACCAGTGACGACGGTAAAGATGGAGTAGACATCATTCTGACTCATAATCAGAACTTCTTCACCCTTCGTTAGGAGCTTCAAAAGAAAACGATAGTTGATAAACAACGATCCTACCCACATCATTTTTATTGTGTGTGCCGTGACGAGAGATATTTGATCAATGAGCTTAGCGTCTCTACAGATATTTTTCAAGGAGCATTTGATCACGAAAATCTCTTTTTTCTCATCTGGACCGTGCGTTTTTTTTTTTTTTTTTTTTTTTTTTTTTGCTTTTTCAAGGGGCATACATTGCTGTTTACTCTTAGATGGGTGGTTGAGCCGCATTTATACTGTTTTACTTTATGTTTTACTGTATCCGCTTCTTCCACTGTATTGCTTGCTATTTCCATTCCAAAGTTGATCAAGGTACGCTTTTTTTCTATTGTTTTTTTTTATTTTGTATCTTCTTTGAAATATGAGGTAAATCACTAGAAGAAGAACTTGTAGAAGCGAGTGATATAGAGGCAGTAGAAGCAAGCGAGTTTGAATCAGTAGAAACAGGTGGCGTCAAAGTAGGTGTATCATGATCCACATCTTAAAAAAAGTAAGACACATATTCTCTCGTTATGTATACTTTTGATACTTACTCGTTAAAGCCTTCTTTCCTTTTGATATCATTAAATCGTCAGTTGGATTATTATGACGCTTTTGCTTCATTATATACTATAGAATCTTGAAGAAAAAAGAAATGTTGTTAAAGTGTTTAAAAAAAAAACTAACGTCGTCTGAATTCAAAGTGTAAAACTGTAAAAACTGCTCTTGATTTTAAACGGCGGTAATCAAAAAATATCCATTCTATTTTCATTATTATCTTTTTTTTTTTTTTTTTTTTTTTTCCAGTAAATTATAGTCTTTTTATCCATAATATCAATTCCCTTTCTTTTGTTTTTTGACATAATTAATCAAAAAAATAGAACAAAATAAAATAAATAATCACAAGCATTACAATAGAACAGCTTTCTTTTTAAACGATGTCACAAGAACCTAATTCGTTGGCTGATTGCCAATACAATAGTCATTCAAATGTGACAGAGTCAAGCAATAACTCTTTTGAAAATGAAGTAATAAAAAAAGGAATGTAATGTTTTTTTTTCAAGCAGCATTAATTGAATTATCTTTTCTTTCTAGTTTACTATATTGAGAAATGCTATTCAAAAAGGCAATTTTGAAAGAGCCATTCAAAGCTTTGTGTTGCTGTAAAGTCTTTTTTTATAATCGTTACTACATTAAACTAAACTTTTTTCTTTCTTCAGTCATTCAAACAGTATTCAAAATCCTACTTTTCAAGCTTATTTAATTCAACTTGCAGAAAATATTGATCCAGCAAAAGATAATGAAGCTAGCAGTACGCGTTTATATTTATTAATGTTTTCATATATAAACATTAATACAACTTGTTTGTAGGATTTTTGCTTCATTACCATGCTTATTACAATCAAACATTATTGATTTTGCAACAGGTAATTCAGCTTTTTTTTTCTTTCTTTTTCATTTTAATTATAATATTGAAATTATATTAATTATATATCTGCATTAGAACGTTTAGAAGGAAAAGAATCTATGCGCGCTTTTATGATTTTATTTGATTATATTCAAGCATATCCTCGCCATGCATACAAATACTTAGTAATACAATTATTATGTAGCATTTATTCCTTCTTTCATAATCAGTACTGACTGTATATTTATTTTCTTTTTTTTTAAAAAAAAAATAATAGATTGGAGCTATTAATTTACTTATTTTATGTGCACAAGCGTTAAAAGGAGATGAAAGACAAAAATGTATCAGTTTATTAGGTAATCAATTTACATGGTTTTACATATTTGTATTATCTAATCCATATTCATTATAGTTACTGAATTATTTCCTCGTCTTTGCAAACAACGATTGTTTCTTGTGAGAAAGGATAAAGTTCCTTCTATCAAGTCAACAGAAAGCAAACATTTTATTACCTTACCTTATGACCTTTTTGAACAATTTTTACTGCTTGGTCAAAGATTTTATATTAAAAAGCACCAATGGAATGACGCAACAAAATTCACTTGCTCAATGTTATCTGCTTGCGGGTAAATATAAATATTCTTAATAAATATATTCATATACATTTAGATATTTTATTTATTTATTTATTTTCTAGATATTCAGGATTAGAGCAATTGGATTCTGTCACACATATAACTCAGTTTGAATATTTAAGGGAGCATCGAGATAGTGTTCGAATTGACGATGATATAAATGAAAATGGAGACACACATATGCTACCAACTACAGAAGACCTGACTATTATTTCTACCTTAATGTGTGAATACATGGCTGCAACTTCGCAATTCGTTCGATTTGGATATGATTATTATCAATATGTGTGTGGTACTGATAGTGCATCTAATAATACTTTAGAAAAATTTTGTTTAATTCCTGTATGTTCATTTCAACCCACAAATGGTTATCCACATCAACGATTTGGACAAAAACGTGGACAAGACAAAAATAATAATGAGGAGCGAACTACACTTGATTTCTCAGATGATGTCATTTCAACAGCAGGAAGTAATAGTAAACGTCCAAGGCTTGATAACATAAATAATGACACTAATAGCGATAATGATGACGATGATGAAGTTGATCGCTCCAAGGGCTTAGATTCTTACTGCGTAAAAGGAGTGGATGATGCTTTACAAATATTAAGTAAAGCAGGAGATTGTCTAAGGCATATTGTTGAATTATGGCAATGGGCATCCAATAAAATATCTCATAAACCCTTAATTGAGCAATTAGGTGGTTGGGAACAAGGTAAAATATACATGATTATTGTAATTTCTTTTCTCTTTTCTTTTTTATGCTAATTTTTTTTTTTTTTTTTTTTTTTTTTTTTTTTTTACTTTTTTTTACTTTATATAGAATTATGTCGTGTTATTGATGGTTATAAGTTACCTTTTGATATGCATAATGCAGTTTTACTTGTTAGAAGTGATTTAGCTTTATCATCGGTAAATTTCATATAATCATAATAATCATGTTTTATTCATATAGACTTTTTTATTTAGCCCTCTGTTCCTGGAAATCTTGCAAAAGCATTAGAATTGTCTCAAACTATTTGTGATCGTATTGAAGTACAACGTAGACAAGAAAAAACTGATTATAGTCGATCATCTATTGACATGGATATACCATTTATGTTTGCTTTTCGTGTTTTATATAGTATTGGTATTATTTATTTACTCGTCGGGAGCCTTCAGGTACAATAGAGAACGTTTGATAAATGGATTTTAACTTGTATATCATATTTAACTCTCTATCTTTAGCAATCGACACTTGAAATTGCAATTATTCTTTCTGTGTTTCCTATACCAAATGGGTTAGATGAATATGATTTTGTTACAGATGAAACAGATTGTCGCACGGTTGCCAATATATTTCATGGCAGAGAATTTGGGCTGATGAGAGTTACACAAGAGGGTTTAGTTGTACGGTGTATTAAACATTTAATAGTGAGTCTTGATAATGAATCTGAGCAACGTGTTGGTATGGCTTCAATTGATTCGGCTCTTCGCTGGGATGAAAAGGCGGGCAATATGATCGTTTTGATGCAATATGGTTGGCCTTATTGGAGTAATAGAACAAATTTATGGCACAAGATTATAAAGCGAATTGGTGATAAACGGGTATTTAAAAATCGAGAATTTCTTGAATATCTTTATGGTAAATTGAAAGGGATGATGCATATCAAGTAGGAGCATGTTATATTTATCCTTTTTAAATATATATGTATGTATATAAATATATAGTTTCTGATGTTTTACAAGCTATTCGTCATTTGCATCTGGTGGGTTCGGTAACAATGGATATTATTCCACCTGAATTTGCTTTACGTGGAAGCTATAGACATTTAATCACTGCAGCTTCTGAAAATAATAATAACAGTAACTCAACACCATCATCACCACGTCAATCTCCCAAAAATGAAGATAATGAAGGACTAGATGAAGATGATTTGGATAAGACTAATATAAATAGAAATCCTAATAGTGTTCAAGTGTATCATCCCTCCTTTGCAAATAGTATTCTACCAAGTACATCTATGTCACCTTCTTGGTATTCGGCGTCAACACAAAAGAATTCATTTGCTAAATGGATGTCACCTTCTTTCTATTATAGTCGGCCTGCTACCTCAGTCGTTTTACCTGGTGCAAATCATAACCAGAGTGATGATAATCAAAATAATCCCAATAACATCATAAATCCTTCGGCAAGCCCTAAAGGCTCATTTATACCAAGAGATATCGTCACACGGTGTTTAGAATATAGAATAAGGAGATATTCACCAAAGATTACACCACAAAGAATGAGACATGTCCTTCAACGATTCCTTAAAAACATGGTTTTAAAGGCGAATGAAGAGGTTTAAGAAATTATTTACCCTGCTTTGTTATCATTTTGTACATAACATAACAACACAAAGAAAATAAAAAAAAAAAAAAAATAAAAATAAAAAAATGAAATAAACAGATTAAAAATAATAAAAATAAAAGTAAGCGATATATTTAGTAGTGATATTACGTATGTTATGTGTGTGTATGTTATGTTCACTAAATACATTCAGTTGAGTAAAAAAAAAAAAAAAAAAAAAAAAAAAAAAAAAAAACTTGGTTTGGAAACTATAAAGCATAACACTTTAATGTGTCAAAAAAATAACGAGAAAGAAAGCTATTGATATGGAAAAAAAATACACAGCAATAAAATAGAATTTAATCGTATAATGACCACAGCACTCAAAGCTCAACTGGCGTAAAGTTAGAAATCAACTGAAGGAAAAATTTATGTTTTTTTGTTTATGTTTTTTTTTGAATACCACAACTCGGCAACTACAGCTAAAAGTTTGGGTTTATAAAGAAAAAAATTGTGGTAAATAAAATAACTTGATCGGAAAGGGCAGCGCCTTTCTGTTGGCCAAGCGGCGATCATGGAGAGATGAACTTTGTTAGCTGTAGATGGGAGTGTTTTAATAATAAAATCGGGGTTAGTTCTGAGCTTTGATGATAACATGCTACCTTCCAGGATCCAATGTTCAACACCAGGCCTTCAAATGGAGGTTGATAAAAAGATGTTGTTAAATCGCGGGGTAATTTCCTACCATGCAAGAGAGGAAAGCCCGCAGCATTGAGAGAATCCCTGGGAGTAACACGGCTGTAGTAGAAGCAAACAAGAACAGAATCTAATCCACCTCTACACTATAAAAGGACTTCCTCTTCAATAATTTTTTTTCTCATATAAAATAAAAAAAAAAAAAAATAATGAAAAAGAAAGGAGGATGGGCTCTAAAGTTAATACGTATTGTGTAGTACAGTTGCTATAAAAAGTTATACGTTATTTATTTAGAACTACTGTCATACTTGTTGCGGTTACAGAATACTTATAAATTATAATATGTAACAGTAAGGAAATTAGTTTGGCTATACACAAAGACTTGAAATAGAAGAAATATTATGTAAAGAATTGACAAACAAAGAGAATATTATTAAATTTAACAAATTAAAAAACAACGACGTACATGAAAAAACATGAAAGAATAAGTTATCATAAAAAAAAACCTGTATGGCAAAAATAAGCACACAACTTTTTATAGAACACAGTTTTGGGATAAAGAAAAAAAATATTAATTCAAAGACGAGGCAATAGACTCATCAGCGATAGACGAAAATAATAATAATAATATGAAGGCGAATATTAATAATAACAGCAACAACAATATAATATAAATAGCAAATTTTTAATGATGAGGACACAAAGAAGGACTGATAACGCAAAAAAAAATAAATAAAACATAAATAGCCCTTGTCGTTTTTCCATATCGTTTTTTTTTAGTAATAAACTATACAGGGTTTTCGCAGACTTGTCTTTTCTATTTTCTCTTTCCTTATCTTTTGCATTTAAAACACTGTCTTTATTTGTGAAATGGTAGCCATAACAGTTGAAGCTGTTATAGATCAACTTTGCCAAAAAAAAAAAAAAAGAAAAGAAAAAGATGTCATCTCACTTGTAAACAAATTATCCCGCGATATTTTGCACGAGATAGTGAGGAAAACATCAATCAGCCTTACTCATTTAATACTTTTGTATCTGTCAATTACAACGACTTGACTACCATTTACTGTTCTTACAGGCGTGATCAATGGATCATTTTTAATAATTTATTATCAACTCAATTTCCAAGCGATATGCGTACTCCTTATGTAGTTTCTATTATTCAACCCTTTTTCGAGCAACCGTCTATCAATATCATCATCACATGCCTATACATTTTATATAATAAACCAGTTTAATATCTGAAGTCACTTACTCCTAATCTTCTTTATTGATTCACTAATTGACTTGTAGTAGTTTTACATTTCAAAATTCACACTATTTGAACGGTTTCTTTATTATCATCAGTATTAGTATTAGCAAGGTAAGGATAAGGTAAGGTTACGAATGAAATTAACATTTTTATTTGGGGGCTACTAAACTTGAATTCAGCTTATCAGCCATTATAGTTTAAGATTCATTGTCCCAAAAGAGTGAGGGAAAAAAAAGGCATTATTACCGATTCATTATCAAGTTGTATAGAGTCTCTTGGATATCCAGCAGATAAACCATTATTAAGTATGTCGTGTACTATTCAATAGTAACACTGGACTATAAGCACCATCTTATTAGAGGTCGTGGATTGTACTCTTTGGCTTTCTTACTCTGCTAAAAAAAAAGGCATAAATTCCTAAAGAAGATAATGTTACAATAATAGTTAACTAGACTTTTTATAGTCAACGACGACACAGTTTGCCAGGGAAATAGTTTAATTGCCGAATAAAACTTGGCGATCTACTTTTTTTTTCTTTCTTTAAGACAATCTTTTGAAAAAGTTTTTTATAGTGTAATTTAAGGTGAATAAGATAATATTAAGACAATCTACTCTATATTATAAGTAAAAAAAAAAAGTCAAGCATTGTAGAAGGGTTTAAGTTAACGATAAATAGTGAGTGCATCAACATATAAATTATGAAAAGAAGTCATAGAATAACAAGGAGCATCATACACAATAAAAGATGGCAGTAGTTCCTTATTAAATGTATGTTCACATCATGTGCATTAAATTTAGTTAATTTATAGATTTTCCTTTAATTAATCCATGTACTGAGACAAATTTACTAAATGAGCAATTACCCTTTATATACTTCATGATGAAGTCACTGCTCATCCAAGAACAATATGTAACTGACAAGAACCTCAAAACAATGATAACCGTTATTAATATCGCACTAAAAGACTGTATCTAACGATATCGTTTTCCAAAAACGTGTCGTTACGTTTTACAAGTGATGTCAAATGGCAATCATTTTTGTTTTCATGATAGACTTCAAGAATACGTTTCTTGTATTAAGTATCATTATATCATCCGTAGATACGATACTGAGGAGTAAAGGGATTGTCTTTGTAATAAAAAATTAAGATTCCTTTGCAAAGATTGAAATATTTCAACAACTTCTTTTCGATGAATCGGTCAAGCCTTCCTTTAGTCCTTATACATATATAACTACTCAATAATCAATACCCTAAGAAAATTTTCTTTGGAGAAAACTGCGTTGAAAAAAAAAATCATTGGTTGGAAAACCAAAGTTAGTTTGTTTCCAGATAGAATAATGATGGCAAGGCTTGAAACAACTTCAAGTTATACCCTGAAGATGAACGTTTTTTTGTACAGCAATCAGATTATGAATGCTCTTTATGAATGTTGGCTAGTTTTAGTCTTATTCTGGCAATTTACATCCTCGTGATGCTGAATTTATTTAACCATACACAACTTACCTCGAGAGGAAAGAAATCTTAGGGAAAATATACAATAATCTTTTTAACATTTATACACTGTGCTGCTATAGTCTTTCACCACTTTTGTTATAATAAAATATTATTAGAGAAGCAACTTCATTATAAAACACAATTTTATTAAGTTGTTTTTTTCATTTTTATTAATATTATAAAAAAAGATGCTTTTCTTAGTTCTCAAATCTCTTTAAAAGGGACTTGATACTAACAGGATTAACCACGAGAAGGTGAAAGCATATCTAATTCCAAAAATAATATTACAACCCATACACAAACAAATTGATACAGGCTGTAATTTTTTCTTCTCCCTCTAAATTTCTACTTGAAAGATAAACGTCCAGTTTCAACTAGTAGACACTTGGCAAAGTCCAACCTGGCCCAAGCCTTGCTAGAAGAAAAAGATAGGATTCCTCACTTCCTACCCCAATAAAAAATACAGTTGGATGTAAGTTTCATTGGAAGCCGGGCTAAACATTCTGACCTGTAGCGTGGCGAAGTGGAAGGAATCCAGATACATGAAGTGCACGACCTGACTATTGTTTACCTGAGAATGTCCCTTCTTTGACCCCTAGCATCTACTTTTGACTTAACAGTAAATACAAGTTGGGATTCTTCACCTAAATAAATAGATGAAAAAACCACGGTCAGAAACGTAAGCTGTGCATCCTTATCTATTTTTATTTTATAAACAGCAACTAGATAAAAATAAAAAGAAGGAAAAACCTCCAAAAAGAAAAAACAGAAAAACTAAACCTTGAGATAAGCCCTTTCAATGGTGCAGACAAAGAGTACGCTAATCACCCTAAAAAAGGAACAGGTTTACAATTTCCAACCCCAAGTATCCTTTTTATTTCCCTCCTCCTTTGGAAATAAATCAAACTTGAGCAGTCAAAATTCGATAAGGTCCCATCAATTATCTAAGGTTGCAATAACCCAAGGTGAAGGTGGATATGCATGTAGTAACCAAAAGAGAGTCTAGGCCTCTCCTTTAGCCATGTTATAAACGGACAGTTCTACAGTCTCAAGTAAGCCAAGCTATGTGACTTGAGCACACTTCATAACCCTGACAGTGTCTATCTATGGTTTCAAGTAAAAATAAAGAAGAATAGGAAAAATAAAAAAAAGCTAAAGAAAAAAGAAGAAAAAAAAAGGAAAAAAAAACGAAAAATGTACTTTTTTTTATAGTAAAATTCAGGAGAAAAAAAAAATAAACGAAAAGAAGGAGAAGTTATTAAAGTTTAATCTTAGCGTATTTTTTTTTGTTTTTAATTTACTTTGCGTTAAATCTTCTCTTCTGCCTTTCCCTTGTCTTTTTTTTTCTCTTTTCTTTTTAATACTTTAGAGATAAGTTTTGTCTTTTATTTGAATGTAGTAAAGCATTACTGTCTTCTTTGAAAGTAAGCAAGAAAGTAAGAAAGTAAGAAAGTAAGAAAAAAAAAAAAGAAGTTGTTTACTTTTTTTATATGTATAAATATTCATGTGAATATATTGAGCATTCTTGTAAAGAAATTAAGCCAAAACTAGTCAAATGCAGTTACACAACAGAGCATGATGTTCATACATTCTCCAAAAGAATAAGAGTAGATAAGCTATCAATAATATAAAAAATGTCATTTTATACAGCAGTTTTATTTTTATTTTTAGACACACAAACACCATCTAGACGCTTTTTTTTCTTGCAATTTTACAAGATGTTCCCTTTTAGCTTTGTTGTGGAACGCTTTTGTTTTTCAATTGTACAAGATATTCTTGGAAGTTTATGCATTTTAAATAATTAGGCTGTAAGCTTTCTTACTACTGTATTATGGCAATTGAGCTTTTTTTATGATGATCATGATAACAAGGCTCTTTAGATTTTGTTCAGTTTGAAAGGAATGATGGTTTTAAAGAGAAGAAAGAGATAGAGTTTCAAAGAGTGTACAAAAGACAATACGATGAAAAAAAAAAAAAAAAAAAAAAAAAAGTTGGGACGTCAATTTTGAAAATGGAAAATGGAACAACCAACATAAAAGTAAGACAATTAAATTTAAAAAGAGTAAAAAGAGAAGTTGATCTTTTCGTTTTTCAACCCAATCTCGAACAAAACTATCATCTTATGAATGAATGCGTTATCAAGCATCAGATACTTATCATTCATATTAGCAACATCAAATATAGTAAGAGCTTGCTCCATGAATTCTAAAAATTCGTTACTAGTTCTGCCTTTTCATTTTTACAACTAGCGTATCATCAGTTTGTTTTTGCTGTAGTGATATTCTCCTGTCGTGAAATAGCAATAAAAACATCTTTGCAAATGGCACCTAGGATACTGATATCTGGTACCTTTTATTCAACTTTGCTTTTGCATGGTGTTCCTTGTTATAGAACAAGCCCTGGATATAAGCATAAGTAATAGTATAGTAGATGAATCACATAATAAAGGATAAACTATAAGCCTGAATATAAAATAAAACTCTGTGTATAACATCTTGTAAATAATATAAAACTTATTGACATCCAATCAATTAAATGTGTCAACTAAATAAGATATCCTATCATTTCTAAATATTTATTTTATAACCTTGATAAAAAGGATTCAAGTCATCTTTGATTCAATAAAATAGACATAAGGAACCTATACTCAGATCAAACAATTTAAATCTTAAATCAGATTATTATAACACCCAATAGATAACCCATATAAATCAGTCTCTTGAGTCAACAAAATGTATATTTGAATACTAACAACGATTCATGGCTCATGTTCTTTGACAGCTATTTTTATTTCTTTGATTCAGGATTCATTAGTATAAATACAAGCAGTTGTTTAGACACAAAATAATCTTTAACCTTCAATTTTTATTTTTATTTTATTTTTATTTTATTTTATTTTTCTTTTATTAAGAAAAACAGTCTTAAACTATACTTCCTTTTGTTCCCTTTCTCTTTTCTATTTTCTTTCTCTTCTTATTTTTCTTTATTATATAACGTTCCATTACAATTATACTATATACAAATACGACAAACAATCATTATAGGCGAGGTATGAGAGCCAATATCACATATTTCATAAAACAAAGTAACGGTATATTAATGTATAATACATAAAGAAAGTATTATGCCTAAATGCATCAAAGAGACTTTCCAGATAAAAGCCAGTTAAAC
Organism: Cokeromyces recurvatus; assembly: GCF_025118155.1. NCBI lineage: Eukaryota > Fungi > Mucoromycota > Mucoromycetes > Mucorales > Mucoraceae > Cokeromyces > Cokeromyces recurvatus. The sequence continues at coordinate 25,423 of NW_026251431.1, forward strand.
AGGGTATATATCTATTTAACTTATTGAAACTAAACACTCAATTTATAAACGGTTTTTACATGTTAACTTCAGAAATTAAATAACAAGCGTTATAATATGCATTTTTTATAACCTTTATATCATTAAAAAGAGAAACAACTAAGGGCTAATGAAGAGCTATAACCATATCTATAATATATATATTACCTCTTATAAAAAGTATATCTAAACAAGAGTAAATTTGAACAATTATGTAGGCAATTTTGTGAGACAGTGAAATACCTTTTATGTACAAAAAAATTGAATAACAGCAGGCAAAATTACAATCGCCGACTGTAAACAGTAGGAAATAAAGCGCATAGAAGCAATTATATAAGAAAGCAATAACATTATAAAACAAAACTTTAGCAATATATTGATCAATAAACAAGATGCCATACATATCATAGCACATACATCTAATAAACCATTGAAAAATATCCCTAAAAAGGAAATCGCGGAGTTTATAAAAATCACATTTCGCGCTCCGCCTTAAATTTAACTTAATATAGAAGGAAGAAGGAAGAAGGAAGGAAGGAAAAAAAAAGAAATAAATAAATAAAAAAATAAATAAATAAATAAAGGAAAAAAAGGAAAGAAGATAGATAGACAGATGGATAGAGAGAGAAAGATTGAGAAAATAAAACCAGACAAGATAGAATAAGATTGCAAAGGATAGGTGAAAATAGAGGAGTAGAGTTTGTGACAGTATGATTTAAAGAAGAGATAAAAAGAAGAAAAGAATGAGAATAAGAACAAAAGGAAGCTTAGTTTGAGATTGTTTATATAACGTAAAAAGAATAATAAAAAGACTATTTCGTGTCTATACAATTGCTTGTATTTATATTGATGAATCCTGAATCAAAGAAATAAAAACAATTATAAAAAGATAAGTCATGAAACAGCGTTAGTATTGAGATATGCATTCTGATGATTCAAGAGACTGATATATGGGTTATTTATTGGGTGTTATAACTAAGTTTTAAATAAACAATTTATTGTTTAATTTAAGTATAGGTTCCTGATGTTTTTTACATTTTTATTTTATTGGATCAAAGAAGATTTGAATCCTTTATCAAGGTTATAGAAATAAATATTTAAAAATGACACGATGTCTTATAGCTGACATATTCAGATGATAGGATGCTGATAAGTTTTATATTATTTATAGGATGTTATATATGTTGTGGTTTACAGGTAAGATATGGATATAATAAAATAGAAATAAAAATGAAAATGAAAAGAGAAATAGAAGAAGTACGTTGAGGCTTGTCAATAAGTTTTATTAAGATAAAGATAAAAATGAATTCAATTATATTCAATTATAAAAAATAAAGATTAATAATGTAAGAGTTTTTATATTTTTTATGGATAAGGATGATGAGTAATAAGAAGATAAAAACATAACAAATTGTATTTGATAATATAATTATAGAATGATTATTAAGAGTTATAATTATAGATATAGATATAAATTCATATCTTTTGTATGTATTTATTTTTTATAACTAATATGTGCACTCTGAGTAGAATCAATTATTACGTGTATTTGTATTATTCTTATTTTACCCCAGTTTAATTTATATAAAGATATTTTTATGAATCTATATTCAGCAGAACAATAATAGAAGAAAGTATATTTTTAGATGTAGGATTTTTATTAATCATTCTTATATATAAAGATAAATATACTAAATATGTATATAGACAGAATTATCATAGAAGTACACTATATATTTTATTATGACTATTTGTCTTATTTAAGTAATTTATAATTTTTACAACCACGACAATATAATATACAGTATAATACGATTAAGAATTATTTTATTTATAACAAAAATTTAAACATGATGGAGATAGTCAAGTTCAAAAAGTATAAGGCACATAGCAGGCCAACGAATCGTCCAGGCGGAAAAGACAGATGAGTTGAAAGCTGATGAGATTGGTGGCCTGCGTTTTTGTTTATTTGGCAGCTTATTCAAGATGAAGTACAAAGGGTCGGGTTCGGTCAAATATACAGTATAATACGATATCTTAATATATATTCATTTATATAATTTATCTTGTATTATGTAATTTATCTTTTTATAATATTACTCATGCTTATATCCAGAGCTTGTTCTATAACAATAAAGACGACTACAATCATAACACTAATCTGTTCTTCGATCAGTTGACATCCTTAGCCAAAGGTATTCAATACGATAATTGACAAGAACAAATGTCAAGATTATAATTTGAGATAAATGCCATTTTTATCTTTTTAAGAATATTATAAAGTTGAATTTAAAAGACAAAATTAGAAGAATTTGATTGGCTATGTCACGTGACTCGCTGCCTTTTTATTTGCTTATAATTTATTTAAATACGTTTCATACATGAAAAGCGGGTATAGCTCAGCTGGGAGAGCGTTAGACTGAAGATCTAAAGGTCAGGTGTTCGATCCACCTTAGCCGCAATTTTTTTTCTTGATGCTGTTCTTGAGTGCATTTTTTTTTTATATAGCACAAAATAATAAAGATATCCTTTTTTTTTCTAATTATTATATTTCAATACATACCACACTGATCCAGACAAACTAGTATTTAATAATATAGTACAATTTGAATGCGACTGTTGAGTAAAAATGATAATTCTGTATACTTGATTGAACAAACATCTTATTTTATTTTATATACAAGCTTGATATAATCTTTATTTAGCATATGCTTATGTTAGAAAAGATAGTTTATTATAGAGATATATATAGTTTACATTTTATGTTTAATATATTCTAAAGCTAGTTTATGATGTATTATGCGGGGAGAGGGGAGAGAGAAATAAAGTCTAAATACGGCTCATTCAATACAGAGATAGCTTAATACTCGTCTGTTGTGTTAATGATATCGTTTATTATTATTGATTAGCTTAAATAACATGATGTTCAAAACTTAATACAAGTAAACGATACTACGCAATTAAGCGTATTTAATTAGAATAGCTATGTATAATATTTAATCAATAACAGTAAATTCAAAGCAAAAAAAGAAAAAAAAAATACTAAGTGTATCAAGGCACTGTGCCTGAAGAAACAAAACTGTATCAAATAATATTGTACGCTGGTGTTTAATTTAGTTGAATCAGGGTTGTACGTACCTTAGATGCCAAATAGAGATTGGTTACTATCACTTCCCATTGGATCGAACATTCCTGATATAGGATCAATACATTGATAAAAGATGCTTATTAAAACAACTATAAAAAGGTGCTGATTATTTCGAGAATAACAAGGATGTTCTCTTTAAAAAAAAAAAAATAATGTAACAGATTTTCACTAACTTTTACTGCGTCTATTATTATTAATTATTTTACCGATCTAACAATTGTAAAAAGAGGAGTGTTATAATAAATATGTGACAATAAAAAAGGAATTATAAATACTGATATGAAAAATAAGAGAAATCATCTTTGTGTTTTCTTCTTATTAAAGATTCAACTATATTATCTTATTAGTATTAAGTAATACTCTAACATCAGGCGTTAAGCACGACAAGAAACAGTTGACTACAAAATAATGAAGAAGCATATTTTTTTCTTATAGTGTACTGTAGAAATGTATTAAGGTATAATTCATTTAAATGGTAGTGTACTAAAACCTATTACTATTGTTTTTTGTTTTGTTTTTTCTTTTCAATCAAGTACAATACTAAAGAAGAAATTATAGTAGTATTCAATTTAATTACAACGATATTTGTTGTTATACGGCATTATTGGTTAGCAGAGTTTTTTTTTTTTTTTTTTTTTTTTTTTTTTTTTTTTTTTTGCAGCAAAAGATATTCATTACAAGCAATTCTATTGCGATACAAGTAGTAGTCTTGTATACATGCATAATAAGCAAAATTGTTATCATAAAAGGAAAAAAAAAAGGAGGCGTAGTTATTGAGCAGTTATTGTTAATAAGTTTCTTTAGAATTCATTGTTTTCAAGTATGTTACAACAAACTTAAAAAAAAAAAAAAAAAAAAACGTACGATAATACAATGATAGAATCTATCATGTTTATCGTTGTCACTTTTTTTTTCTTTTTTTTTTTCTTTCCACTTTAAATATAATAGTAATAAATGTTATTTTATATATTTTGTATTTGAGATATACGATATTAATAAATAAAATAAAGTGCAAAAATCTAGATTTTTTTTTTTTTTTTTTTTTTTTTGAAAATAGGTTTGATGGTTGCAATTAATACATTACATTGATGCTTGTGTAAGTGCTACAATACATAAATAAATTCTATTCATCTCCCGCCATCAAATGTAGTAGTATACATACAACTGTGATTGTATACATTTGTTTCAGATCTAGCTTATCTCTCCTCTTCTTTTTCTTTATTTTGTTTATCTAAAAATACAATGGGTTGCTGTTCATCTATAGAAGTTGGGGATAATGATACTTATAATAAATTCAGAAATGAAGAAATAGAAAGCCAACTCAGGATGGAGAAACTAAATAGTAAAAATGAAGTCAAGTTATTATTACTCGGTAACATTATGCTTTCTTCCATCTCATCATCATGTCAATAATTAATCTCCCCCTTTTTTTTTTTTTTTTTTTTTTTTTACAATTAATAAATAGGCGCTGGTGAATCCGGGAAATCAACTATACTCAAACAAATGAAACTCATTCACGACGGTGGATTCTCAAAGGATGAAAGAGAAGCTTACAAAGAAATCATCTTTAGTAATGCCATCCAATCGATCCATGTTCTCTTGGAATCTATGCAAGATTTAGGTATTTCTTTAGGCGATCCACAAAGGAATCAGGGCTTTTTTGAATTTATCATGCAACAAAAGGTCAATAATACTATGCAACCTGACATTATTAGAGCTATTCAATCTTTATGGCAAGATAAGGGTGTTCAAGAGACGTTTAAACGAAGAAACGAATTCCAATTAAATGATTCTGCTTCATAGTAATTAAAATATGTTACACATACACACACACGAAAAAAGGATATACATACTTATTTTTATATATTTGAATTTAGTTATTTTGAATCAATAGATCGTATAGGTGGAGCCCATTATGTTCCTACAGATCAAGATATATTACGCTCTCGTGTAAAGACAACAGGCATTACAGAGAGTCGATTTAACTTTGGGACACTTACGTACCGTATGTTTGATGTAGGAGGACAACGTTCAGAACGTAAGAAATGGATTCATTGCTTTGAGGATGTGACAGCCGTCATCTTTATGGTAGCCATCTCTGAATATGACCAGGTGTTGATTGAAGATGAAACGGTGAATCGTATGCAGGAGGCCCTAACGTTATTTGACTCGATTTGTAACTCACGATGGTTTGAAAGGACATCGACTATCTTATTTCTAAACAAAACAGACCTCTTTCGTGAAAAGTTACCTACCAGTCCTCTTTCCATTTATTTCCCTGATTACAAAGGGGAGGCTGATTTTGATCAGGCATGTGATTATTTAACACAAAGATTCGTTTCCCTCAATTCTTCGTCCGATAAACAAGTCTACACGCATTTAACATGTGCAACAGATACAGAACAAGTTAAATTTGTCATGACAGCCGTGAATGACATTATCTTGCAAGCAAATTTAAGAAATGTGGGTTTAATTTAATAAATACCCCAATCCCACCTCTCTCTCTCTTTTTATATATATACATATATACATATATACATGTACACATATATACATATATAAAACCAAAGAAACACATACATACATACATACATACATACAGTCACACACACACACACCTTATTTATTTTTGATATATTTATATAGATGTGTATTTATATATTTATGTATTCATATATATTTATAAACTTGCCCTTTCATTTATTGAACAAAAGTAGTGCAAGCATTCATTTGAATCTCACCAAATGGACGATCTTGTTTAACCTTAATTTTATCCTTTGTAGATAACAATAAAATATCATAAAAGAGTCTAGCAGCATCAGCTCGATTAGTAGAGTGCATAGGTGCTAATTCTCCAAATTTAATTGTTTCTCTAGAAACAAATTGAGTTTCGAGTTTTTCAAGTGTTTCTCTTGTACTTGTATTTAATGTTTGTGTCATAAATCCATTCTCTTCTTCAAATTCACCCATATCCTAAATATAAAAGTGAGTAATAGTAATAATAATAAAAAGGAGAGATTGAATTGAATCATTGTTATTTACAGTATTGAAATGAGCTGCCATGGCATCTTGATTAAATTCTCCTGCATCAAAATCACCTCCATCATCAAATTGAAAAGCTCTTTGCAAATCAGCACCTTCTTCTTCCATAATACGTGGTTCCTTTTCAATTTGACCTAACGCTTGAGATGCACGTCTCTTGCGATTGAATTGTTCAAACATGGTCTCAAGTTCATGACCTAATGAACCAAGAGGTGCGGTCAACTTGACTACCTCCTTTGTTCCCTTTGCCATGTCAAATCCTGTTTCTTTAGTTACAATTGTACTTGTATCATTAGCATAACGACGTAAATCCTCTTGTGGAATTTCTGTTACTTTATCTACAACAAGTCTTTTACGACGACGCACAACGGGTTGCTCTACATCCATATCAAATAATTGAGTATCTTCAACAATGCCTGCTTGCATCAATGTATCATCCTCATTAGGTAAATTAAATTGTTCAATGGCTGCTGCATTAGGCGCTTCAAGATCTTGATCAGCAACATCAAAATCAAAATCAATAGTGTCGTTAAAGAGTCCATTGTCATTCAAATTCATTTCTTTCATGGGATCAGCAATGGCATCCATGTCAAAGGCAGTATCAGCAAATCCTGGTTCATTGTCACGACGACCTACTTCAACGCCACCTAGACCACGACCTGTTTCGTAGTTACCAAAACTAAAGTCGTTAAGGGTAATATCTTGAGACATATCGACAAAGCTATCTAAAATAGGATCACGTTCATCTAAAGCGGTACCTCCACTAACAAATAAAAAAAAAAAAAAAAAAAGGAGAAGAAGAAGAAGAAAGTAAATAAATAAATAAATGTATTCATCAGTAGGCTGTTTATGTTGTTGTTTACTTTATGTTGAAGGGTAGATCAGGAAGTAAAATGTCGAATTCAGTTAATTTATTTTGTAATGTAATGGTATTTACGTTGGCAATAGTATGATGAATATCAGGCATGTTTACATCTCCCTTTTTAAAAGCCTATAATACGATAATAATAAAAAAATTTAGATGAAAAAAAAATAGATATGAAGACATATTTCTTACCAACTTAATCTTGACAAGTGCTTCATTACAATCTTCTAATAAATATTTAGTTTTTCTTGAAAAAATACGAACGACACCAAGCAATAATTGACCAGAAACACGAAGTGCAATAGGTTCCTCTTCTTGGTTTGTCTTGATGGCATCTAAACAACAACAACAAAAGTTAAGGGAAAGAGTTAATGCGTCACTAAGGAATGAAATCTTTTTATTCTTGTACCAATTGTCTTTTCAAGATTAGTTTGTAAGAATTGAGACTTTGAAATCTTTCTTTCCCAATGAGAAGCTAACCAAACACGAGCCAATGGCCCTTGTTTTATTCTTAATTGATCAGAAAGCATCAGTTAAAAAAAAAAAAAAAAGAATAGAAAAAAGATTTAAAAAAAAAAAAAATTATAGATAGTTTAATATTTCACGCGGCAACAAAAAAAAAAAAAAAAAAAAAAAAAATAAAATAAAATAAAATAAAAAAAAAAAACTAATAATTATAATAGTTATAATACGCGCAACAAGACGCGTCACATGAATTTCCCCTTATTATTATTATTATCCATCTTTACACATATCACTTATACATTCACATGAACCAGCAATTTTACCAGTAGATAACCAAATATCAAGAGCAAAGGCAACAGTTTCTGCACAATTAAAACCTAAAACAATATCCTGAATGGTAGTCATAAGGAAAAAGTAATGATAAAATTACCTTGAATGTTGAGCTGGAATAGTTTGATTAGCTAAGAAATTAGGAGAGACGATCGATATTCTGTGCTTTTAAGAAAGTCTTTACATTGTTTATAATTATGAGGAAATACAGTTTTATATATATAAAAGGGAATATAGCATTGCATATCCTTGTTTAGGTTATTCAGAATGTAAACAAGTAATTTGATATTAATATATGCATATATATTAATGACTTACTTCAACATGCCACGCAAAAAGTTGATTTCCGCATATCCCAAAGAATAAAAGTAAAGTGTATTTACATGGTGTATACCATTGTTGTAAAGTAAAAAAAGAAAAAAAAAAAAGACCTTTGTTTTTTTTTAATATTTGTTTGACAATAGATACCACGATTACTTAACATGGGTTGTTCCTATATAAAAATATTCCAACTTCAACATAGAACACTTTACAATAGGATTTTTAATATTGGACTTGTTCTTCTAAATTTAGAAGGTAGATCAGATAAGATTTATATAAAAAGTAATAAAACTACTAATAACAATCAATCCGGTGGAATCACTTTGACCGGGCCCGTTCATGATTGATCCAAGGTTGTACCGCTATTTTCTTTTTTTTTTTTATTTTTTTTTAAAAAAAAAGAGTGGTTATTATAAATACATATATACTGTGTACTACCCGATCATAATAAGTATGCATATATACATGAAAGGCAATGTGAAACCCTTCTAAAATCAATTAAATAATAACAGTATAATACTAAAGATATGTTTCATACAATAGTAGTTGATTGTTACACTTTATTATTGTATTGTGTACATTATCATATTATCTAATAAATGTTATAACAGTGTGTGTGTGTATGCATATAAAGTTAGTTAAGATATAGTTTTAATTTAACGCTTATAATCGAACCTATTCCTTATTGATATCAAACTATCATTATTTTCACACACACACACACACACATGCATATATACGTGTATTATATATAATAGATAATAGATTAGATTATAGCCTTTCTCTTTTCTTTTCTTTTCTTTTCTTTCTTTTTTCTAATAATAAAAGATGTCTAATGAAAAGCATCAAGTAGATCAAATATCAAATAAAGAAATTGACTCTATTATAGAAATTGAAGATCATGTCCCAGAACCCAAATTAAAAAGAACACTTAAAGCCCGTCATTTAGCTGTGATTATTAATATTATTAAATAAATAAATAAAAAAAGACGATGTAATAATATATGTTGATAGATGATCTCTTTGGGCGGTGTCATTGGCCAAGGTCTTTTCCTTTCTGCTGGTGGCAATTTAAATAGAGCAGGTGAAAATAGCTTAAATAATTTAGAATTATATCAAAAAAAATTAACAAAATAGTCTTGTTTGTTTTGGTTTGTATGTTTTAGGTCCTGCGGGTGCTCTTATAGCTTATGCAATTATCGGTTTTATTGTTTATTGGGTTACTTTTTCTTTGGGTGAAATGTCAACTTATATTCCTGTAAGTCTGCTGATTTTTTTCTTGTTACGATAATAATATATACATATATATATATAAAAACGCGTTTACTTACTTTTGTATGTAAAGGTCTCTGGATCTTTTACTGTCTTTTGTAGACGATTTGTAGATACATCATTTGGTACAACAATTGGTTATAATTATTGGGCTTGCTGGTCCATTATTGTTGCTAGTGAATTAACAGCGCTACCACTTGTAATGGAATTTTGGACAGATCGTGTACCTGGTTGGGCATGTATGTAAAATAATTATATAAAAAATAGAGTTAGAGTTTTAGGGATATTGACTGGTTTAAACAATACCAAAAAAAAAAAAAAAAAAAAAAAAAAATAGGGTCGGGTATTTGGTTAGTTGTGATTTATACATTAAACGTATTTGGTGCAAGAAGTTATGGTGAAGCTGAATATTGGTTTAGTGTTGTAATAATAAGAAGTTTAATAAAAAGAATACAAATGATGAATTTAACCATTATTCCTTTTTTTGGATTAGATCAAAATTGTCGCTGTTCTTGTTTTCATTATTGTAGGCTGTATTACCTCAGGAGGTTTAATTGGGTAATTTACAACAAAGGGATTGAATATCTGTTTATTTATTTATTTTCTTAAGAAACACAACGCCTCATGAAGTTTATGGGTTCAAGTACTGGAATGATCCAGGTGCATTCTCTAATGGCGCATTAGGTGTTGTAAATGCGTTCGTATTAGCTTCTTTTAGTATGCAAGGTACAGAAATTGTTGGTATCACTGCTGGTGAGTGTGAAAACCCTGTGAAGGTAAAAAAAAATAAAATGACATCATATTATCCTTTTTTTTTTAAAAAAAAAATAATTCTTAATTCTTAATTCTTAATACTGATACTACTAATAATAATAATAGCAAGTTCCCCGTGCTATTCGAAATGTATTTTGGCGTATCATTATTTTTTACTTGGGTTCAGGTAATTTCAATATAAAAATATATAATTAGATAAAGCAATCATCATTATTTTGTTTTGCATAAATAGTGTTTATCATGGGTATGCTTATTCCATATGATGATCCTCGTAATCTAAGTGGTAGTAATTCAGTCACTGTTTCACCTTTTACCATTGTCTTTGGGAAAGCAGGATTACAAAGTGTAGCTCATATCATGAACACTGTCATTCTTATCACTGTAAAACAAAAACAAAGACAAAAGAAAAAAGAAGGGGAAAAAAAAAACTAAATTAATATGTGTATATATTAGGTCCTTTCTTGTGCAAATAGTGGAATGTATGTAAGCTCTCGAATGCTTTGTGCTTTATCTAATGAGGGATTAGCGCATCGTAAACTTTGTAAGTTATAATAGTAGTAGTAGTAGTGTAACATGACCTATTCCACCTTCTAATCATCTATCATTTTATTATTATGGGGAAACCCCTCCCTACTGTGTAGCTCAAATCTCTCGTCGTGGTGTCCCTCTTTATTCACTTACTTGTACTGCCCTCGTCTGTCTTATCACGTTTGCTACTTCATTTATTCCTGGCAAGGCACTCTTTATTGTCTTGACCAATTTATCAGGTGTAGCAGGCTTTGTAACATGGGGTGGTATCTGTTTCTCTCATTATCGTTTCCGTAAGGCGCTTAAATGTCAGGGACGTACCGTCAAGGATCTACCCATCACAACTCCCTTTCATCCCTTTGGTGATCTCTTTGGGATGGTCGCGTGTGTGGTGATTGCGCTGATGGCTGGTTATTCTTATTTTGTACCTCCTAATGCGGTAGGCCTGATCGGTAACTATGGTGGTCTGGTCTGTATCCTGATCTTGTTTATCGTCCTCAAGTTTTGGACAAAATCCAAGATGATCCCTATTGATGAAATCGATTTAGATACTGGAAGAGCGGATTATAGTAGTGATCTGATGACTAAAGAAGGAGAAGAAGATGATTCAGATAAGACAGGTCCAATTTGGAAACGAATATGGAAAAAGTTTGTCTATATTGTTACATAATTTTTATTTATTTATTTTATTTATTTTATTTTATTTTATTTTAAATCAATAAATATATACATATACTCATTTATACATATTTATATTATGGGTGACTGTTGCTGTATGTAGCTTGTGCTAGTGACCCGCTTCGTCTCGTAATTCCCTCATCCTCTTTACAAAGATCCGCTTGATATCCATGATAATAAACATGATCTGGATCTGGATTACAATAGGTATCTGCTGGGATCTCTAACGATTCAAAATCTTTTTTAGCCCTCCCTGTCCATTCAACTCGATCCTCGGGTGTAAAAGCAAATTTGCCTAAATTGGCCCAATAATAAGCTTTCAAAAATCGAATCTCATGTATGAATTGCATCTCAAAGACACCATGTCGAAGTACCATGTATCCCTCTACAATCCTTCGTGTCATAATATAAGGTAACGCTCGTGCAAGATATAAACAAGGTTGTGTAAATTCCCAAAACTTCACTTGTTGAAATGCATGATTAAGACGTGATAAATCAAAGATATATTTTTCATATTGATTATCACTTTGATCAATTTGTCCATCTTCAACCATACAATAAAGTCCCATGGTTGCAAAAATGAGACCATAAATAGGAAAAATATTGGCTATATGTATATAATGGTAAGAAAAAGAGTAAGAAAACGTCCTTTTATATACATCTATATTCTTACGTGTCATCGTTAAACCTGGTAAATGATGGATTAATTTTTGTAAATGTCGTTTAGCCATATCCACCATATGATTTCTTGCATAATAACATACAAGAGTGCCATGAATGGCAATTCGATTATAATCAGCTGCTTCCTTGATATGCGCCTCTAGTAAAGCTACATAAGGTGCACAATTAGCCATCCTATCGACTACAATAGCATTCCCAATATGATAGACTCCTAACCAAACTTCAGCTTCAAAATCCCCATTTGCATGCGCTGTATGCGCCATCTGTTTCATCAGTTCCATCTCCACCTCGGACCTTCCAAAGGTGCCTTCAAAGATCCTCATCGTTATTAATAACCCTACCGCTCTATAAAACAATTGAAATTCTGTCACAACTCCTAATGTCATCGACCCCTCTACAGATTGATACAACAGATCACGAGCATTTGAAAACTTGCCAGCAGCAAAACACAATAAGGAACAAATGGTTAATGTATCTGGATCTGCCATCTTTTGTTTCAAGGCCTTTGCAATATAAAAGATACTATTCGTCTTGTCATCATTCAGCCAACACAAAAGAGCATTTCGTGCTAGAAAGAGTGTGTAGTTGAGACTCGTCTTCTGTTCCAATCGCTCACATTCATTAAGACCTACCAAACATGCATAAATAAAGTCGCGTTCATTCCCTGTATAAAAATAAATATTCGAGAGTTGGGCCATGATCTCTGCAACACGTTTCCCATTTTCAGCAGAGCGTCTATAACGATGAGAATGATGAGAATGATGATGACGATTGCGACGACAACGACATGTGAAAAAAAGATGGCGACGATGTCGATACTGACGGAATCGATGCTTCCAAAATTGTAACCAAAATAAAGTATCCGTTTGTGGCCAAGGCTCACCTAGAACCTTAAGCGCTCGAAACAAATAACGTTCACCTTCTATTAATTTAGTCCTCATCGTATAGCACATACCCAACTTTCTATAAATATCGCTTAATCGGATTGTTCCAAATTGTTCTAATCTCTCGGGGTAATCATCTAAAATTTTCACAATACGTTGCAAGTTAAGCGTAGCCTCAGGTAACAGATAAGCTTGCATATTTTGATCAGCTAGTTTCTCTAAATAATACAATTGTTTATCGACTGCATCTGTCTCGAGATAGTGACGCGTAATTTTCCTTAATGATTCGTATGTGGATTGTTGGTTTGTTTCATAGTAACGGGCTAAAGCATAGTGTTGTGAGATACGTGTTTCGTACGAGATCATATCATAGATACTTTGAGGGATGGTAATATGAGTAAAGATATACAAATTATCGTCTGCTTGTTGAAGGAAATGATAAAGATCTAAATGAGTGATGAGTTGTTGTATTTGATCTATATCCTGAGATAAAAAAATCCTATTATTCGGTTTAATAACTGCTTTTACTTCAAATAATGAAAAATATTGATCCAAACAGCAGGCAATCTATAAGAAAAAGAAAAGAGAATTTAATGTATTACTAACGATATGTATGTATGTTGTATGTATATTTACAGTAAGAAATTCTTGGTAATTGGGATCAAGTCTGTCAAATTGCATTTTAATGATACGTTTATAATCAAAATTACCAAGCACATCTTCTAAATCAAAACTATTACTACTTGGAACAAGTTCACCGTCAACCACAGTAACATGATTAAAATCCTTTAATACAATCGCCACATTTCTAAAAAAAAAAAATAAATAAATTTATCATTACTTAATAAAATAGACAAACGAAAAAAAAAAAAAAAATAGAGAACAAGCTTACTTGACATATAAAGGATTCCCTCCTGTACGTTTCTATAGAATCATTGTTATAATATATATTTCTTCCTTTCCTTTTTTTTTTCTTTTTTTCTGTAAAATTTTACCTGTATAACTTTAACTATTTCTGGACTAATCCTATTCACACCACTTCCAAAATTTTGTAATATAATTTCACCAATTTCATCTTCCCCTAAACCGTTCAAGGGTATCTCAACATAGGATCCAGCCATTCTAAATTGCTCAATAAATGTGACATTGTAATCCTTGATTGGCCTTGTTACCATCAAGATCATGACCTTTTGACAGCACTCATGAATGTGTTGTAATATGCGTATTGAAGCCGAATCAGCCCCTTTTTTTTTTAAAAAAAAAAAAAAGAGATATATATATATACATATATAAAGGATAGTAAGTCAAAAAGTATCTATATAACACTTCACACACACATACACACACACACACATACATATAGATATATGTCTTACATTGAACATCGTCACAGATAAAAACCAATCCTACATGCTTTGAAACATGCGTAACAATACGTGTAATTACACCCGTCAAAAGTATATCACGTGCCCGTCCATCCAATAGTCTAGTATATCTATTTTCGCTAATATCCTCAAGGGATGTAAAGATGACTTTAAAGAGAGGCATATAACCATCTTCTTCACCACATTTTTGTAAACATCGTGAAATGAGGTCAACCATATCATTATTATTATTATTATTATTAGATGATGCAGTATAGGTCGTTAATCGATTAGGCTTAACTTGGTCACTGCTTGAAGAGATTACATCCAATTCTATATTTGGAGTTTGTGGTGTATTAGACTGAGATATAGTTTTGATAGGAATTTTATCAGAGTCAACAATTTCAAATATTGAGAGCATAATACTTCTTAACAAATAATATTTACTACTTTTCTCAACTATATACTTGGTTTGTTAGATGATATATGTAAATGTAAATGTAAATGTTATATAGTATACCTTCTGTAGATGAAGTCCAACTATATGTGTATAAAGATGTATTTGTTCTTAGTTTAATATTATCATTTCCTTTGTGACATTCTTCCCTTTATATATGTATATATTTATCTAATAAAACTTACCAACTTATAAACCCATGTGAAATAATAATTTTGTATAAATTACTACAAAAGAAGCTTTTACCCACTCCTGCTGGCCCTGTTACAACTAAAAAGTGATGATTAGGCGCTTTACTCCAATCTTCTACAAAGTGTGTAGCCAGTCGCATTTCTATCTTGTAACCAATAAAATCTGTTGTAAGTTTTTCATCTGTCGAGATACGTTTATAATCATTCTTAAAACCAAAATTAATAATACTAAAGACTTGAACTGGCGTCGGTTTACCCTTCATAAAGTTCTCACCAAAGTCTTCAAATTCACAGAGTCCACCAATTTGTTTACGTGTTGTCGAATCACAAACAACAGATTCCTTAGAGAACTCATATTTAAGCATTCTGACAGCCACTACAATTGTATCACCTGAAATACCAGGATCTCGCCTGTATGGATTGTTGTGAGGGATGTCTGCAATAAAGATAGTACCTGTTGATAAAGAAATTGAAAACCCTGTAAAACCTTCCTGATGGTATTTATCACGAATCTCGAGAGCTGCCTTTGCTGCAAAGACTGCTTCACGTTCATGAGATAAAGGTGGAAGACCAAAGACAGATAATAATGTAGTACCTATAATAGAGTTATAAGCACAACAACAACAATAATGATAGTAGTAGTCAGAAAAAAAAAAGAAAAAAAAAAAAAAACAACGACTTACCTTTATCATCAATGGCAAATTGCTGTAATATACCTTCATACTTTACAAGTGAATGAATGACTAATTGTACTGCCTTTTGTAAATATTCAAGCCCTTCTGGATGATCTATATTTATCTTTCCTAAACTAACAAACATGATTGTAACCTCCCGAAATT
This sequence comes from Cokeromyces recurvatus, assembly GCF_025118155.1. Classification (NCBI taxonomy): domain Eukaryota; kingdom Fungi; phylum Mucoromycota; class Mucoromycetes; order Mucorales; family Mucoraceae; genus Cokeromyces; species Cokeromyces recurvatus. The sequence continues at coordinate 41,280 of NW_026251431.1, forward strand.
GCGCTGATAAACGATCGTTATCCCCTATTTGTAACAAACGATAAAGGGCACTCCGATTGATATACTTGAAATAGTATCTGTTAGCATCTAAAGGTAAATTGTTATAGGTCGCATTGCGTCTTCGTGGTATTAACGGTTCTATCATTGGCATCTTTACACGTTCTCGTCTTAATCCAGACAATGATTTAAAATATTCTCCCCGTGTATTATTAGATAAGCTCTTAATAATATAATACCTTCGTCGTTGTTCAAAGTTTAGCATCGATGATTGTCGTTGCATAATATCATAAGCAGTGGGTGTAATCGTCATTTCACCCGCTTTAGCCAGCGATAGGGCCTCATCCAAACTATCTACAGCTTGTCCACCAATAGCATATTCAAGTCGACCATGATATTCAAAATCAGATTGGTGCAAGTGATTATTAGATTGTAACGATTCTAAAGGATCCAGTTCACCTACAATAATATTCGTTACATTACCACACGTTAATGCCATATGTAACTCAAGATCGACACAGTTGCTATTTTCAATGAGAATCGAGTTTTCACTAGCCACACTTGTTCGACGGAGATTAAAACTTTTTCGGCCCTTAAAAAGATGAGGAATCCAACCAGTTCCTTTGGAGGAAGAGGATGTGTCATTATTTTGTTGTTTGATAGAAGAAGAGGACATATTATTTGTTCGATGCTTTGATCGTTCTTCTGCTGTAAGATAAACTCTATAATGAGAAAGACGAGCAAGTAATTGTAAGCCACATTCAATACCACGACGTACTAGTAAGTTTTTTTGTCTTTCAGAAGGTTCTGCCAAATCGACATGATTTATTGATTGAAAGCATACTAAGACAGCATCACCCAAAAACTAATACAGTACAGAACAGAACAGAAAAAAATAAAATAAGATAATGTAAAATAGTAAAATGACTTCTTTTCCTCATTTACTTTGACAACATCACCTCCATAAAACTCAATGATTTGTATACACTATTAATTTTATTAGTTTAGTCTAATCATATTATTTTATAATATTCCTACTTACTTCTCCCATATAAGCTCCAATTTCCATTGCAATTGCCTCTGCACCTGAACCTCCTTTTGCTTGTGCCATTGTTGTCAACTGTTAAATAGTTTAATATAAATATCCCTTTTTTTTTTCTTTTTCTCTTTACCATACTAAAGCCTAAATATGTATATTTTTTTTTAAAAAAAACAAAGGCTATTATTAAACTCTTATTATTATAATAGATACAAAACCAAGTCCTTACCTACAACATCAACCATCAAGACAACACCAAATTGTGTATGACTATAAGGAAGTTTGATAGAATCCTCATTGGCATGTAATGAGCGTACATACTTTTTTTTTTTTTTTTTTTTGAAACAAGAATTAGTATAATATCATTACAACATAATGAATAAATAAAATATACTTTAGCAATATAAGGTGCAATATTGAACATGTGAATAATCAGGTTTTCATCTATTTTCGTTATTATCTGTTGTTGTTATTTCTTGAATAGAAAGGAGAACGACAATAAGCTTATAAAAGTAAGGAATCCTTTTGATAGTTTACTTGTTTTATTTTGATTGCTGAGTTTAAATCCTTTCTTTTATATGAATATATAAAAAAAAGAAAAGAAAGCAAAAGAGTAATTTTAATAAAATCATTAGTTCTTTATAAAACTGCGTTTGTTGGATTTTGTTTCATCTACCAACATACATGAATATATGCTCTACATATTATGTAATAACAGACTAGTTTTCAAATTCAGCTATTCTTTTTATATACATGTGTATATTTATTTATTAGTTCTTTCATTCAATGAAGCCTTTAATAAGTAATAATGAACCTACTAATAAAAAAAGATTACTTGCTTTTTTTTTTTTTTTTTAAATATGATGATAATTTATGCTTTTTAGTATTCATATCACTTTGGGAATGTTTCATACAATTTTGTGTCCCAGAAAAAAAAAAAAAAAGAATTTATGCTTATAATTTTTATAGGGTTATAATTTTCGCGCTTTTTATTACTATTTTTATCGAGGAGTATTAAATAATGTCAACTGTAGTCGACGAATTACAAGATTATTTATGCTCTAATCTACAGACTGAACAAGACTTGAGTCTTGACAATGTTAAACGTCTATTACAAATTCAATACGAGGAAAAAGCATCTCTAGATTCTCAAGTATATATATATATTTGGTTTATTTTCATTTTCTTGTAATGATGCATGCTAATTCTTTTTTTCTTTTTTTTTTTTAGTTACAAACACTCAAACAAACAACAAAGCAAAAATTATCAAGAACATTGCAAACATCTAAAACTCATCATGCAAAACTCAATGAACTATCAACTTCATTATTATCAACAGAAAACACTCTTCAAACATTTATTCATCATGAACCCACTCTTCAACTATTGTCTCAACTTACACATTTAGAACAAAAAATAAAGAAAATAGATATCGCAAAAACTTATATCAAATCACTTTTAGTAGCCTCTGATCTAAGGTAAATTGACCTATCTTCCATCTTCTCCCCTCTCCCTCCCTTAATGACTTATATCCTCTCTAAAATGAAAATGAAAAGTTCTCAAGCTATGGAATTAGTTATAAAAGAACCTCAAGAAGCGATAACACCTTATAAGCAACTCTTACAATTTGAAAGCTATTTGGAGAAACATGCTGCTTATAAAGGACTCTATGAATCTATTAAAAAATCTCGTCTTTCTCTTTGGGAACAACTGAATGATGTCTTGACAAAAAACTTCAAGGACACTTTACAAGATCTCGACTGGCCAAAGCCTCTTCGACCCCCTTATGGCCCACATATGAAAGACAAATTGAATGCCTTTGAAAAGGCCTTCTCTAACTTGCTGATCCTTGAAAAATTGTAAGTTGATTTGATTTTATTCATATTTTGTTACTAATAATAGTGTTCTTTTTTTTTAGTGAATCAGATGTCATTTCAAATCCTATTTTAATTATGCTTGAAGCTTTATCGATTCGTTTTCGTTTTCATTTTGAATCTTCTAAACCTACAAATCGTCTTGATAAACCTGAATGGTACTTGACATTTGTGAAGGATACCATCGCTAGTCATATCCCATTCTTACTCACTACCGTTCAACCTCTTTGTGGAACTTGGAATGCAAAGGATCAATTTATTACAGGCTTACTGAGAGATGTGGAACGAAAGATACAAGATACATTCCCTAAACTATTAAATCATCCCAACTGGCTAAGTCATACGATACATGAAATCCTTGTCTTTGATAAATCACTGTTAGATCATTTCGCTTATTCCTCACACCTCTCATCCTACACCATTTTCACACATGATGCTTGGTTCACTACTTGGTTTGAAGCAGAACGCTCTTTTGCTCTAGTCAGATTTGATACCATCATGTCAGATCCACGAGCCTTTCATGTCGATGATACCTCAAGAGCAACTACATCAGCCATTCGACTTGTTGAACTCTTGGAGAGTATAAGAGATGTGTATGAATTAGTACCATCCACTGAACAAAAGTGTCGCTTCTTGAATGAGATACAACTTGATTTATTAGATCAATATCAACAAAGAATATCGAATGCAATCGATTCATTTGAGGCACTTTCTCTTATTCGATCTGTACCTGTACCTGGTGCATTACCAGAGGCTGTGACAGGTGTCATGACAACGACTGAGACAGGTGGAACAGTAGCTGCTATACATCGTCTCTATCGATGGTGGAGAAGTGTAGATTATATCATCAATAGATTGAAAGATTGGTCAGAAGACGAGGTAAAATGAATGCATACATAACTTTGTATATATATAGTAGAGAAAGAGGGAGAGAGGAAGAGAGGAAGAGAGGAAGAGAGAGAGAGAGATAGGCAGAGAGACAGGCAGACAGGCAGACAGAGAAAGAGAGTCGATACTAATTCTATATGTATATAAAGTTCTTTTTGGAATTGCAGTTTGATATCAATCAAAATCACAAAAAATTAGGACAAGACGGATTATTTAAAAATAGTTTGAATACTTTTAAACAACTTGATTTACGTACAGAAAAAATGATGATTAAAATTGCTATAAAAGAATGGATAACAGGAGCTCGAAAATATGCTAAAAAGTAAGTTTCTTTCTTTCTTTCTTCTTCAAAATACAAAAAGACTTAGTTTTATTTTATAAGGGATACTTGGTGGCAGACATCATGTACAGATATAACTGAAATATCACATGAATTATATCAACCTTTACAAAACTTTAGAAACACCTTCAATTCTATTTATCCTATTTTACCAGAAGCTAAATTTTTATTAGTCTATCGTAAGACACTTCAAGAAATTGAGGATTGGTATTGGAAACAGATTATTACTCAAAATCAATTCTCCACAATGGGCGCCTTACAATTAGAAACTGATTTAAAACAAGGTTTATGGAAAATTGGGCAAAAATGGACAAAGAAGCCTGAAAACCTGATGAAGAGGTAAATTAAAAGTGTAAATAAATCGTAAACATTATTCTTACAAGAATTTCTTTAGACTGAAAGAAGCAATTCAATTACTTGTTTTACCCTTTGATAATGATACTGTGTCATGTAATAAATTAATGAAGGCATTAACAGATACAAGTCAACTGGAAAATGTACAAAAGATGTTACAAGCCATTGGCATAGAAGTCTTGAGCAATGGTCAAATACGTGATGTCTTGAGAAGAAGAAATGATATGTTGCATAGTTGGAATTAAATTCTCTCTTTCACTATTTTTTTTTTTTTTTTTTTTTTTTTTTTTTTTTTTTTTGCATTATAAATAAATAAAATAAAATTTGCTGCTATTATTATTATTATTATTTTTTATTTATTTATTTATTTATTTTCGTTCATATTTTATTAAAAGAAATGCAAGCTACAGTTATAAATAATGATTTACAAGAAGATTTTCTTGGAAGTGTACAATGTCCAATAGACGATTGGCGATACGAAATGAGAAGAGAAATTCAAGAAATCATTGTAAAATCAAACAATTTTTTTTTTTAAAAAAAAAAAGATACACATACACACATATACAAATCGTCTAAAAGGAGGACTACTGATAAAATATCTATATAATATAATATAATATATATATATATATATATATATAGCCTGGTCTCTTTTTAGGACCATTTTCAGCTTGTCGTAAAACAAATGAACTCAAAGATTTGGGAATCACTCACATTCTATGTTGTGTTGACTTGGCAGAGGCTAAACTCTTTCGTACCGATCTTTTAGCTCAACATTTTAAATATCATCAATTGATCGTGACTGATTCCAACTTGCAAAACCTCATTCAATATTTTCCATCCACATCGAATTACATTCATAATATCTTACAACAACAAAAGGGTAAAGTGGTTGTGTGTTGTAACGGAGGCATGTCACGAAGTCCTACTTTTATCGTTGCTTATATTATGGAATATTTTAATGTGGACGCTTCGCAAGCTTATGAATTTGTTCAGACAAAACGTCTTTGTATTAATCCAAATGATGGTTTTAAAAGTCAACTCAAGGTATTTTTTTTGAAAAAAAAAAAAAAAAAAAAAAATAGTTGTAGTTCTCTTCTATAACTTAAGGTCTTTTTTTGGTAGGAATATGAACCCATTTACAAAGCACGCTTATTACAATCAAATAATCAAGATATACTTCAAAATAAAAAAAGGCGTACAGATGAAGAACAAGAAGAAACTACAAAACGATTTTTAGGTATAGAAGAACAACAACAAAATGGTGTAAATGCAAATATGAATGCAGGCTACTCCTCTATGTTGTTATAATGTGTGCGCGTGTGTATAAATAAATAAATATATATAAATAAATATATATACAGATAGATAGATAGATGTCATTACCCTTCCTTCCTTCCTTCCTTCCTTCCTTTTCTTTTTATGTAGTAGTTTCTTGTAATAAAGGTACAGCTTGTTCTGCTACTACCTTTTGGTTATTAGATGACTTCTTTTGTAAGTACCCAACAAATGACATAGTTCCAATAAAAAAAAGAATAAGAAAACAACTAGTTGTAAATCCTTTATCTAATAATAAAGTTAAAAGTGTTTACTATTAGATTACATCTATATTACTTACAATAATAGGGCGCATCAGTGACTGGCCATAAGACAAGTGGAGTCCAAATCCACATAAGCGATGAAAAGGTATTCATGATAGCAATTGCCATAGCTCTAATCTCGCTATTAGAAGATATACTTTCACTAGCCCAAGTCATGATAATCTAATGCAAAGTAATTAAAATACACATGATGATGATAGGATAGTATTTCATTCTATATATGTATACCGAAGTGAGTGAGCCTAATCCAGCATGAGTCAATAGAAACGCTATATATAAAATAAAAAATGGCTGAACAAACAATGATAAAAGACTAATATTATATATATAAAAGTTAATATTGTGGATAATAAACATGTGTACGTGTATATATATATATATATACCTCATTCCAATGAATCCAATAAATGCAGGTATAATAATACACCATAGTCGAGTACGATATGTATCACTAATAAATCCATTACATAATCCAGCAAGCATAGTAATAAGCATATCAGGCTATATGTATACATATAAGTATGTAAAATTCAAAATTCAAAATTCAAAATTACAGTACAGTAGTCAATAGGTTTGAAGTAACAGAATCAAATCCTAATTTTTTAGCTACTATTCCTAATACATGACTTGCTCCTAATGAAATATGAATAGACGCCCAACTAATAGCAAATAAATATAAATAAGGATTCCCTAACAATAATTTAAATCTTTCTAATCTTGTCGTTGCTGTCCTTTCTCTATCTTGTTGAGGTTTATGATTTAACCTTTCCAGTGCTATATTCTTTTCAGAAGGGTCTAACCAATCAGTATTATGTGGGTAATCAGGTAAATAGTGATATCCTACTGAAGCCAATATACCCGTTATAAATGCATCAAATAAGAACATCCAACGCCACCTATTTATATAACAAAATAAACTTCACCGTAAATTATCTCCAATCATCTCTTTTCTTTTTTTTTTTTTTTTTTTTTTTTTTTTTTTTTTTTACCCGCTTATATTGAAGACTCCATCCATTGTCTTTAGCATGATAGCTTGTATAATTCCACTTAGCCCACTTCCAAATGATCCAAATATCGTAAGCATGGCTAATCTTTTCCCTAATTCCTTTTTAGTATACCAAGTGCCAAGCAAAAAAACAATCTATAGAACATGTTAATAAAATAGATCTGTATCAACTCTATACATATAAATTTTTACTCCGGGATAAAAACCTGCTTCTGCTAATCCAAGTAAAAATCGAATAAGATAAACTTCTTTTACTGACTGTACACATGCCATAGCGATTGTCAAGATACACCAAATAGCCTCTAAAGCAGGTAAATACTTTGAAGGTCTCATATTTGAAAGCAAAATATTAGAAGGTATTTGCATTCTAATACCATATATGAGTATATATGTATATATATGTGTATATATGTATATATATATATATATGTATATATATATATATATGTATATATATATATATATGTATATATATATATAAATAAAGGCTTTTATATTTATACACACACACATATATATATATATGTTCTATTTACGTCAAGTAACCAATCATAAATAATACACCCATCCAGTTATATTGTAAACCTGTCACTTTCAATTCTTCCTCCATCCCACTAATAAATGCACTACCTAATGCATCTTTAATATATACGTAAAGATTAGAATAGTAATTAGCTTTTACCTAGATTAGCATTGTCTAACGATTTCACAAGATTGCCAAACATTGCAAACAATAAAAGCCTCTTATCCATTCGAAAGACAAACTCTATTTCCTCAACTCTATTAATGGCAACAGTTGTCACTTTATCTTCATCAAACAAATGTTCCAATTCAATAGGGGATTGAGTAGGTATTATTAATTCAATTGATTCTTCTTCTTGTTTCATTATTTCTGTTTTAATAGAAGGTCAAATAGTTGACCTCTCTCTCCCTTTTTTTTTATTATTAATTTTTTCTTTCCCCCCTTTTTTTTTTTCAAAGGACTGCATAAACACGTTTTTTTTTTTTCTTTCTTTTCTTTCTTTTTTTTCTTTTTTTTTAATAGCAGTAGTCAGTTATAAATCGAGGGTGTACATAAGCCTGACTTTAAATTTAGTATATGGTGACGTTACAGACACCTTATTTTTTATTTTATTACTATTTCATTTTATTTTATTTTTTATTTTTTTGGATTAAAAAAACCCCCTGTGTGTTATTTACTCCACATTTTTATTTTATTTATTTAAATAATAATAATAAAAAAAAACACTATGAGTGCCATTTTCCGTCGTGCTTACACCACCAAGTCTCTTATTCCTCCCAATATTGCCGCTGCTACTAAGCTTACTGGTTCTTCTAAAGATGCTCAAATTGGTCAATTAGTCAACTTTTATAAAGTAAACATTCAAAAATTATACATTTGTTAGTCATGCTCTTATTTTATTTTATTTTTTTCATGTGTGAATTAGAAATTACCAAAGGGTAATATGGAGGCACCTAAGCCTTCTGGACCCTGGGGTCGTTACAAGGCTCGTTACATTGATGGTGAAAATGCATCTGTCACTCCTTTGCTTCACCTTATTTTCGGTGTCTTTGTTATTGGCTACACTATTGATTACCAATTCCACTTGAGTAAGTTTTTTTTTTTCTTTTTTAAAAAAAAAAATGTCTTTATGTGAACTAACGATTTTTAAATAGAACATCACAAGAATGTTGAACATCATTAGATTTGTTGGTCAAATATAAATAAAAATTAACTATTTGTGTATTTATTCAGCAATATTATATGCATACAGAAAAAAGAAAAGAACTGAGAGGATATATACAACGTTGTTATTTTATTTTTATTTTTATTTTTTTTTTTTTTTGAGAAAGATATACATACATAAATTATTCTTCTTCTTCTTCATTATTATTACTCAAGTTAATTGTGATTGATGAATCACTGTTAATTGCCTTTTTATTATTATCTTGAATATCTTGATTTTCAACTGGGAACATGGCATTTCCATATTCTCGACTTTCTTCTATGATTTCTTGTGCTCTCCTTGTCATTTCTGGTTTTACACCATACTTTTTAAATAGATCATCCCGTATTAGCCGCACACCGACTTCGGGTACTAATACTTGTTGTAAGAACTCCATCGGTAATTGCGGAGACTTTAACTGTGTCTTTAGCACATCTGAATCCTCTAAATACATTTTAGAGAGCGTCTCTAGAATGACAGAAGCCCCACGAGGACCATAATATCCGGGCAAACTGGCCTCAAAGTGATGCATCATACCCATCGTACCACGCGCTTTGTTTTCTCCCAATTTCAAATAGGCCCCCTCAGCGATTTGACGATAATGACTAGGTATTTTATTTTTAATGATCTGACGAAGTTCTTTATCGTATTTAACAATACGCTCTGGTAGTTCATGAAAGCGAATGGTACATGGATACTGTTCTTTGGCCCCTTGAGGTTTGATGACCAATTCAAGTTTATGAAGTCGACAAAATGCATCCTTCTCCATACTTGATACTGGACGTAGGGTGGTAGCATGGCCCTTAAAAGAAGTTGTCACATGATGACGTTCCTCATAGGCCTTATCCTTTGTCTTGATCACCTTGAGGGCATGTTCGATTGCGTCTGTCATTGGGAACAAGAATTCACTGCAATAGGGGCATTGCGGCTTTTCTTCTTCCTCTCTCTGTACCCTTTGAGCCCTTTTGAAGTTGTCCAAGAGGGTTGATTCTGTTTCTGTATATCGGGTGGCGGTGCGTCTTCTCTTTTCAGGTAAGTTGAGGGTATCTTCAGAAATGATGGAATCTTTTCGGGTTTCCTTAAAATTAATACGTTTATATCTGGGGACAAGGATGTCATTAGAATGTTTAGAAAAACGTATTAGGCTATCTTTTTGAAAGTCATTATCGTCGTCGTCATCATCATGTTTTCTTTTGTTGTTAATCGTATCTCGTTTTAATCGATGAGGATTAGAAGGAATGTAAACAGTATTGGATCTTGGTGGTGGTAAGAGTGATGTTTCTCTGTTTGAATCTACTGGTTCTTCATATTTATTCTTTATACTATAGCGACTAAAAGTATATGTATTTTTATGCATTCAAAAGAAATGAAAAGAAGAAGAAGAAAAAAAAAAGAGAGAGAGAGTACAAATAAAGTCATTTGCAAAAAAATGGAGTTTCAAATTTATTATTAAGCTTTTTTTTTTATTTATTTTTTTTTTTTTAAAATTCTTTAATGGAACAGGATACCCTCAACTATGATAAGCCTAATGCTTATGATACCAATACCAATACCACTTCAACACTACCGCAAGAAGTCGTTGATGATTTCATCATTCGTGCTCATTTCATTAATGGCAAACTTCCAGATGTTAAAACCAACGATGATGATGATGTGAATTCAGTAACAACCTCTTTACTTTCTCAACAACCTTCTTCAACAACATCACTTACTACGACCATCATTAACCCTATCACCGATCATGCGCAGATAGTACTCCCTCAACAACAAGTGGCAACACTTTTACAACAATCACTTCATAAAATGCACAATAATAATAAAGAACATATCTTATGTTACGATATCTATAAGGTTTCACTCTTAAAACCTCAAGAACACGACATCTTCATGAATGATGTCTTGGTTTATCAAAAGCGACAACCTCATTGTTATTCTTGGGGTTTTCAAAATGTTTTGTATCTGTCCAATATCAAAATAGCAGAGGCAAGGAGACGAGCGTTTAATAAGGAAATTACGATTGAATGGGGATTGTTTGATTCTTCCACAACACTATCCAACCCACTCCATAATAGCACACAGTCTCATTTGTTATTTATTTATGAGACAGAATTCGAAGGTTATAGCTTAAGATGGAAGAGATCCAGTTTGTTATCACATGACTTGACATGTCATATAAAGATAGGAGACAAATGGAAACTGTTGGCTTCCTTTGATAGTCATCGTATGGGCTATTTAATTCATTTGGGTAAACTCACGCTAGATAAGCGTCTACTTCAAAATGAATACTTGGAATCCCATTTATTAATTACTTGTTGTACCTTAATTGATTTAATGAGAGAAGTTGTTGAAAAGGCGGTTGGGTTAAATAAACAGGGAGGTGGTGTTGTAGGTAGTGATTAATAATAATAAATGATTCAATGTTATCGCATCATTTTATCTTTATTGTGTGGAAAGGGGTAGTCATAGTAGTAGTAGTAATGGAAGAGGTCCGGACCGGATTACTAACCGCACTCACCAAATGATGGTGGTGAGTGGTGGTGGTACTGGTGCTGATAATGGGTGCTAGTTGCTGTTTGGTGGTGCTGGTGCTGGTGAAAGCACCCCCCCCCTCTGTTAGTTGTTATAGAGTTGTTATGTAAGTTCATATCATCCTTCCTTTAAGCAAGGTACTATAAATTCATTCAATGGTAAAGGAAAATCAATACAAATAATTAGCAATAAATGGATGATTTATTTATTTATTTATTTTTAATTAGCCCAAGCAGGTTCTGGACATCAAGAATTTCCTCGAAATCACTCGTAGAAAGGACGCTCGTGGTAAAATGATGACAATGTTACTTTTTTTTTTTTTTTTACTAATGTGTTAATTTTTCAAACAAATTGTAGCTGCCCGTGTCAAGAAGAATGGTGACCAATACAAGTTTAAGGTCAGATGTTCTCGCTACCTTTATACTTTAGTTGTTAACGATCGTCAAAAGGCTTTGAAGCTTAAGCAATCTCTTCCTCCTGGTAAAGATTATTTTATATGCATTAGGAAAGAAAAATATATTGACTTCTTTTTTCTTTCTTTCTTTCTTTATAGCTCTTAGTGTTCAAGAACTTTAAGTAATGGATTTATTTTGATTCAGTTTTTTTTTTTTTTTTTTTTTTTTTTTTTGTAAAATAAAACATGGATTGGAATATAGTAGTGTTAGATGTTGAAAGAATGATTTGTATAAAGGATGGTTTTTTTTTCTTTTATTTTATGAAAAGAGATCAATTTATATTGTTAATTACGAGAGAGAAACACCAAAGATGCTGCCACCAGTCACTTTTTTTTTTTCACTAGTCAACGAACTTGTAAAAGAAAAATCAATATCCATATTTTTTTTTTTTTATTTATTTATTTCTTCCTCTTTCTCCGTCTTTTACTAATGTCTGATAGGAATAAAGCACATCTAGAAAAACTCGTAAATAACTAATAGTTATTTTTATGCAACTTTTTTTTTTTTTAAATTATTATACAATTGTATAGATTCAAGAAGCAAAAGTACTTAATGCTGAATTATCTCATATAAGATCTACTACAGTAAAGTATAACAAATTGTTCTCATTTATTTTATTTTTTTGGCTTGTTTGTTTTCAGCTCTAACATATACACGTATGTTTATAAAGGCTTTGTATGAGCGTCATGTACCTTCTTCAAATATATTCTTTTTAGCAGATAATAATGATCTCGTAAAATCTAAAAGTATTCGTAATGTATTCATTGTGTAGCTTTAATTATTAGTTGACATATTAATCACTAATTCGTGTAGATTATCAAAAAGAATTAGAAAAGCAATTAAAATAAAGCTTTTTTTTATTTTTTATTTTTTCGGGTATCCAAAATTCAACAATAAAAAAAAAAAATGATAATAAGAATAATGTTTTAGTATTCCTTTTTAAAATTATTATTACTATTATTGATTGATAAATAATGAATCCATTACCTGATCCTCTTACAATTGCTAGTGGGCCTATTTCAGCTTACATGAGTGGACATGATAGTAATATGCAGTTGAATTCATGTTTATTCAATATGTATTAATTCACGTACTTGGTTTTTTTTTTTTTTTAATATTAGAGGTTAATTTGGCTTATGCAAAATATTTTGGGAAAAAAACAGATGCTGTCAGTGCCACATTCAAAAGCCTTAATTCAAAGGGATTTCTTATCGTATACAAGACGATGGATGGTTCAGAACACGAAGTTTTTATTGAATATATTCGACCTGTTACAAAACGTGAAGATGTACGTCCTGTATTAGAAGACATGGCAGAGGAAGCTGAAGCAGCACTTGGCATGGTAAAAAATATATATACATTAATATATTAATAATAATAATATAATCTGCCTCCCCTTTTTTTTTTTTCTTCTACCCAATAAATATAATATTTTAATTAACTTTTTATGTAGCCTAGTTCTCGGAATGGTCCTCCTCCATTGAAGGCGCTCATGAAAGCAGCGGAAATTGAAGAAGCACAAAAGACCGAAATCGAAAAGTTACATCAACAAGACGATGAAGATGCAAAGATGTCTGCTAGAATTGCATCACAAGCTGTGGGTAACATCTTTGAAGAAGTCAAAGAAAATACATTAGACGTATTTTATCCTGCAGATCGTTTTTGGCAAGCCGCCATTACAATGGGTTTGGGTACAAATGCACTTTTAGGATATGCTTCAGACGATTTTTTACGTCGTTTATTATTACCTTCTTCTGTAGTCATCTTTCGTAATTACCTTACAATGGAGTTGATTCGTAAGATATTTGTGACAGCTATTGCAGTACATATTGTAGAAGGTCTAGTTGCGTTAGGTATCTGTTTAAAACGTAGATGGTATAGCCCTATGAATACGTTTAAATGGACTCTAAGTACAGTTTTATATGGATATGCATCCATGACAAAGCTTTTAGGTCATTGTGAAAAAAGTAAAGAAAAAAAAAAAGATGATTTAAAATAAAGACTTGTAGAAATTATATGTGTAAATCAAACGTTTATCATCATTCATTTATACATGTCATCATAATGTTGTTTAATACTATACACCTCCATCTAAGGTCTGTTGTTGTGCACATGCTCATTATTATAACAATATGCTGGTGAGAGTTTATAGAAAGGAGATATATACAAGTAGAATAAATTGTTCTCTTATGATAGCATGAAAATATATACTAACTAGTAGTTTCAAGCAAACTACTACTTCTTTTTTATATGAATTCAATCTCAGCATTCTGTAGCACGTTATTGTTGCTGTATTGAGTGATGACGACGACCACGTAATCACCCCCCTTTTTTTTTTTCTATTATATCCATCCATCCATTCGTTTTTCTTTATCGAATATGGCTGATACTGAGGAAAAGAAGATTGTTGAACAAGTAAGTATAAGAGGAGAAAGAACTTTTTTTTTAAAAAAAGAAAAAAAAAGAAATGAACTGAATTTGTGTCTAAATTGTTAATTAGCAAGAGGAAGAAGTTGAATCCCCTGATGTTCATTTTGAACCCATTGTTAAATTGGAAGAAGTTGAAGTAAAAACAAACGAAGAAGATGAAGAAGTCCTTTTCAAGATGTAAATTTTATAATAATTTTATATAACGAGATTCAATTCTAACTATTTTGTTGTTGTTTTTTTTAAAGGCGTGCTAAGTTGTTCCGTTACAGCAATAAAGAATGGAAGGAACGTGGTACAGGTGATGTGAAATTCTTACAACACAAGGAAACCAAGAAAATTCGTTTGTTGATGCGTCGTGATAAGACCCTCAAGGTTTGTGCCAACCACTACGTCGATTCTATCATGAAGCTTTCTCCCAATGTTGGTTCTGACCGTTCTTGGGTTTGGAATGTTACTGCTGATGTCTCTGACGGTACACCTCAAGCCGAAACTCTTGCTATTCGTTTTGCTAATTCTGAAAATGCCAACCTCTTCAAGGAAAAGTTCGAAGAAGTTCAAAAGTTAAATAAAGAATTGAAGCAAAAGGAAGATAAGAAGGATGAAAAGAAAGAAGATGCTTAATTTGTGATCAAAATAAAAACACTACGCATTTAGTTTCATTTTATTTTATTTTTTTCTTTTCATTTGTTTTTTTATTTTTTATATAGGTACATGTACCTTTATCCCCCCCCTCTCCATCCCTCCCACACAAACATACAGAGAGACACCACACACTTTTTTTTTTATATTTTTATACACATTGAGCACATACTTTAATAATAAATATAACTTGTTTTTCTATTTCTACAAAAAAAAAAAAAAAAAAAAAAAAATATCAACAACAGAACAAAGATGCTTTTTTATTTGTTATGCAGCAGTGTATTTTGAGTAATTGTTCTGAATAATCATTTCGGCTTAAAATACAGTGTATTTATCAAAGAAATTAAAGCAAAGATCGAACAACGAAGAATTGAATAATTACTAAAGTTTTTGTTCTTATGCATTAAAGTCAATTATTTGTATAGTAGCAGTTTACTGTTATCTTTATTGAATAACCCCAAGATGAATAAATGTTTATTCATAACTCACATTTGCAGTGAAAAAAAAATATATATTAAAATAAGGGCGATAATAAAAATAGAATAACGAATACAAGACATATTCGAGCCGAACAGGTCCGGCGGATCACGTGACTTCATATAAAGGCTGTATTAAGGTTATATAGTATATAAAAATTTCATTTGCGCCAACAGCTTCTATGGCGCAATTGGCTAGCGCGTCTGACTGTTAATCAGGAGGTTGGTGGTTCGAGCCCACCTAGGAGCGATTCATTTTTTTATTTTTGGTTTTTTAAAAAAAATAAATACAATTACATTGTTAAGTTAAATAATATATCATTACTATTGTGTATAGGAGGTACTTTTTTTTTTTTGGTAAGAAAGAAATTTTTCTTTTCCTCTAATTATACAAAATATGATTATTATCATATAATCATATACACATTTAGTATCAACCAGAATTAAAAAAAAAAAAAAAGAAATTATTTAAAAGTGTCTTTCTATAAACTCAATAAAGATATCTAAAGGCAAGCATCATGTAGCTTTTTGAGAGTTAATATTTTATATGTTTTTCTTTTTTTAAAAAAGAAAATAAAATAAAAAAAAAAGTATTAATTTACTATTATAGGTATATCATGGAGTTATCATTGAGAGGTTGCTGATGTTAAAGGTCTTTTCCATATACTAACACGACCTCTTTTGTCTGTTGTGACTATCACATCTTCCCTAAAATAAATACCTATACAAGGATCTCCATGAATAGTTTTCACAACTGTAGGCTGTAAAAATGCCACTTGTGTTTTTAGTAAGACGGGATGTACAATTGGTTGTTTTCTTTCTTGAATAGTTGCTAGTATACTTGTAATAGGTACAGAAGAATTAACTGAAGAAACGGAAGTGCCTCGATTACGCTTCTTTGCAGACTTTCATTGTAAATTAATAAAAAGAAAAGAAAAAGGAATATTAGAATTACATTTTTTTTTGCATTATACAAGAAATATGCTTATTACAATCTTAGGCATATGTAATGCATTGACAGAAAAGTCCCAAAAAATTAGTCGAGCGTCTTCACCTATACTTGCGAATCTATAAATAGTTTCATCACATCGCCAAGGATCAAAGGCAACACCTCTAACCTATTATATAAAGTGTTAACATACGAATATTATTATTCATATCTAACATATTTGTTTATTACCCAGGATTTATGTCCTTGGCATCTAGCTATAATACGTTGTTCCTTAAAATCCCAAATTGTAACAAGATCGTCTTGTCCGCCCGTCTATATTATGATAAGTATATATATATATACATGTGTATATAGATTATTTATTATATGTCATTTCCTACTTACAAGAATATACTTTCCATCTGGACTCCAAGCAACACAAAACAATCCGCCATAGTATGCTTCATGGACATCAGACATTGTTTCCTGTAAAAAGTTAATGATCCTTAATAGACCATCAAGACCAACAATAGCCACATGCTGGCAATCAGGTGAAAATGCAAAAGCTTTTATAAACAGTTAACAATTTAATAATATACATGTATATTATAGTTAAAGTTATTTCATAATACCTGTGATTGCTTGATTAGATAATTTCCAGTGAGAAACTGGATTACATTTAGAAGCAATTTTAGAAGGAGGTTTTGATACGGTGAACCTATACATGAATTCATATATAAGTACTGATAGTGGCCTTATACTATATACATGTATATATTTATATATATTCTGCTATTTATTTACATGCTTTTTTTATTATCATCATTGTCTTTTGCATCTCCTGGATGAAATGTGACATCTTCCTTTTCTTTGTCAAAAAGCATCACAGAGCCATCCTGAAAAGAAGCCATAAATAAATTTTCATAACCTTGCAGCCACTTGATCATTGTAACAGAGGAAGAATTCATAATGCCCTATCATATATAGATACATAAATAAATTAACCTCTGCATTTTTTTTTTCCATTAAAACAATGATAGACTTATTTACATCTTTATTCATACGCCCATATTTATTACATAAAGGATCAAACCAAATTATATCACCTGTTGTAAAGCCAATAATGATATCAAGATGATCAACACCACGCGTCAATATATTTACATCGTGTGATGTTGGGCATGCATTTGAAAACACAATACGTGATAAAGGTTCCTAACAATAATATGAATAATAGGTATAATATATATATATATACACATATCATTACTACTTTACTTTAGGATGTCCAGCTGCGTCCATCCAGACAAAACTTGTACCACAATTATAAAATACATTAATATCTGCACTCGTCCGTGCCATCAATATCTTTGCTAGCTGATCGTTCGTAATAATTTTTTGTACAAATGTCTTTTTCCGTGACTTTGTATGACTCCTTGTTAAGAAAGATGATAAAGTTGGGTTGTCATTGTGATGGGTCAAGTCTTGTTCAATGGGTGATGATCGCTTATATTTGATAGATACTAGTGTGGCTGTAGTACCGATTGAGTAAAGGGGTTGAAGGGCATTGACAAAGATGGAATGAGAGAGTTGGTAGACGCCTTCAGGAGCAGTAAATTCCCGACAGAGATGATCGACAGTAGTGGGTGGGTAAGGTGGAAGAGTCAATGAGGTCTCTATAACTCCATTGCCGGTTGAATGACGTCTGAGTAAAAAATGGCTTACACTATGTGAAGCTGTCGACTAAATAAATAAATAAGAAAAAAAAAAAAAAAGAAAAGACTTTAGACATCAATAATATTTAAATATAAAAGTAATCTGCAATTTGTTACATTGTCGACCATTAAAAAGAGTACGAATTAGTTTATAAAAAAAGAAAGAAAATACTTTATTATTTGAGGTTACATAAAAAAAAGGGTTTTTTTTTCTGTACATGACTTTTGTTAATATTGGATAATATACTATGCTAACTTTTTTTTTTTTTTTTTTTTTTTTTTTTTTTTTTTTTTTTTTTTTTTCCAATAAATACTTAAAAAAAAAAAGAAAAAAAACATAATATAAACATTTTATGGATATTCAATAAGTTTGAGTATTACTTTTTCTACGTCACCATTATATAGAGTTAAAAGACTTATAGCCAAATCGTCACAAGCGGTGATTCCCTAAATGATATATACTAAGAATAAGAACGACTTTACATCATAATTTCATTATATTACCATCTCATGAAGCTGTATCAATTGCGACTGATACATTAATGAATTGTCTTTTTGCTTTTCAGATATAACTGTATTTACAGAATGTATTGAAGATGACCTCATGTTTTCTGAGGCAGGCTTTAATACCTTATCATCATCATATTTTTCATTAACAAACACAAACTCATCTTCCGTATAATCTTCGTTTGATGTTGTTTGATAATGATAATGTTCATCGTTATCAGAGCTATGTTCACTAATATACAGTTCTGAATGGGTTGGACTACTGATTTGACTATTTGTGTATGTATGTAAAGTGGATGCTGTTATCACAGAGGAAGTATCTGTCATAGCAGTTGTCAAATCTCTGTATTTATCAGAGTTAGGCTTACTCACAGATTGAATGAGGGTAGGTTCCATTTTCTCAGGCTCTAAATCCTCATCTACGATTATACTACACTGCAAATCATCGCCAAAGCGTTTGCCATCAGGTGTACAAAGACAAAAGAAGCTTTTATAATGGCCTGGTGAGTCAGGTGCTTGTAATTCAGCTGTTAAACATGTATCTTCACCGGGACCAAGAGCTGGTACAGCAAAGGAGTCGGGATGTAACATTGGATATGGTCTTAAAATCGAGCCTCCATTAAATAGAAGATGAGTGCCGGCTGGCCATTCAATGTTACCTGTATTCTTTATCTTCCACATCTAAAAAAAAAGAGAAAAAGAATTAGACATTTTTTATCGCAATTTTTTTTTTTTTTTCAAGTAGTTCACCTTAATAAATGTCCTTTTTGGTATAACTAATGTTCCATCCGGGATATTCAAATCTGCAATAAAAGTAGCATCTATGATTGGTTTATTGGTAGTAGACTCTGTTGTAGACTCTGTTGTAGGAAATGCTGATGGCATTTGTTGTAATAAGGTAACTTCCACATTTTTTGAAACCATCTTTTGTTGAGCAACAGCCATTTTGGATATTTGATTCAAGGTTTTGATTTTTGGTAACAATGGCTTTTTAATGATACTTTGAATAGGGTATCTGATTTTAATAAATAAATGTCTTTTATCATGAATTAATAAAGCATGCTCTTCACATGTTTCGCATAAATCAAAATTAGCACAATGCCCGCACTGATATAAAGGTTAATCCCAATTTAACGTATAAATACACACACACACACATATATATATATATATATATATATTACCTTATATCGAATGCCTTCAATATTTGATTGACAGTGATCACATTGAACCCCCAAATGTTGGACAAGAGGACGTTTTTGCTCAGCTGATAAAGGCTCAGACTTCGTAGTAGCAGTAGCAGTAGCAGTAGCAGTAGCAGTAGCAATAGCAGTAGTGGTAGTGGTATTAGTTGGTCTCGTTTTATAGTTTGTTGCTTGTGTACCAACAAGCTGGGTTATGAATTCATGGTCTTTTGCATGATTTTCTCTAAAAATTGAGAAACAAGAGTGACATAAATCAAAATCTATATTAAAACTTTAGTAAAAAAAATAAAAATAAAAATAAAAAAAAAAATAAAAAAAAGATTAAATAAAGCTATTTATCTCCTCTTACCTGGACAGGAACGACAAGTATGTCGGACACCTACGATATCAGAGTCACAATAATCACACACAAAAATCGTTTTTGTTTCTTCTTGTTGCTCAGGCACAGAGTTAGTGTCGATTTGTCGGAAATTATGTTCTGAGTTATGGTTTATATGACGTTTGCAAATACTGCATAAATCAAAATCATCACAGGTTTCACAATGATATCTTGCACTATACAAGTAAAAAAAAAAAAAAAAAATGAAAAGAAAAGAAAAGGTCATTATAAATATAATACTATTATATATATATATTTATATAGCTTTACCCTCTAATAGGAGAATAGCATCCATTACAAATGACATCAAACTGTGTAGGTTGTGGTAAAAATGATCGATAAACATGGGTAGCTGCTGCTTCAGCTGCTGTTTTAACTACATTACTAACAACGTTCTTTTCGACATTTTTTATGGCATCATCTATTGTGCTAGCTATTGTTTTTTCAAGAGTCGCTTGTAAATTAGTTATTTCAAGTTCTAAATCATTTAACAAGGAATGAATAGGTTTATTAAGTTGTTCTTCCAACATTGTCTTTATGACGTTATCGATTGTTTCTGCCGAACAATTTTCCTCAATTGTTAATTGTAAGTTGTTTATACCAAACTCCAAGTTTTTCAGCATCGCTTGAATCGATCCAGAATCTTTTAAAGAAGAAGTTTCCTGTTGAATTACTTCCTTATTGTTTAAATTTCTTGAATAAGTAATTTTGAAATTATATGTCTTTATGTTTATTGGAGAGCTATGTATAAAAGCCATAAACTCTTCATCAGAACTAATAGTTATAGCTTCATTATTTTTATTATTAGTACTAAAGTAAAAATCAGTGTTATCTTTTATACTAAAAGCTTCTCTAGTCTATCAGACATTAAAAAAAAAAAAAAAAGAAAATAAATAAAATGAACAAAATATTTAATATATCAAATAATTATAATATACATACAAATTCTTTTAGCTGCGTATACGATATTCCTTTAGTACAGCGTTTATTTGTAAAAAATAATTTAGTATGAACTTCAACATTATCCGAGTTCCATATATTAAATGTTTTAACAGTCATTTGTTAAGGATATATAAAGCATACAAAAAAAAAAAAAAAAAAAAAAAAAAAAAAAGTATTCGAAGGAGGTGAAATAAAAATGGTCATTTCTTTGTTCCTATTCGAGAGTTTTATAAACAACTTAACTGAGGTTAAAAATAGCTTGTAATTAATCATTTTTGAAATAGAATCCAATAATCCAATTATAATTAAGAATTTCAACCCGACTATTATGAAATAGAAATGGGCTTATGAAAGTCTATTTATTTTAAAAATTTCCATAATTTAAAGTGGTCGTAAAGAATCACATGCTAAATCAATGATTAATTATCATTTTTCTTTGTTAATAATGGCTAGTAAAGAGAAGAATATAAATGATTTTTATTAAATAATTAGACTATAAATGCGAATAATTCTATTCCTAATTTTATTATTGTATTTTCTATTCATATTAAAAAGTAAGTAGGATATGTAATAGAGCCATCAAGAATACGTATAAAGAATAGGATGTTTTATTATGAAAATGAAACAAACCTTAGAAAGCCTAACATAGTCGATTTATTCTTAAAATTTATATATCATTTTTTTTAACATACTTCATCAGTATAATATTTAAACAAGAGATTTGCTTATGTAGTATTTTTTTTTTTTTTTTTTTTTTTTTTTTTTTGATGCTATATAATACTTTCGAAGCATTGTATAAAAGTAAACTGATAAATAACTTCAGTAGTCCTATACTTGTATTTTAGCATTATGGATTCAACTTAATATTATTCAATTCAGAGATACTTAATTATGTCTTGATAAGTTACTAATTTATCAGATGATTTTAATTATAACAGCTTAAAGATCAGCCATATTTTGTTAAGAAACTTGCATGTCATATATACTTCAGTCATTCGTAAATATTAGAAAAAAAAAAAAAGAGTATTATGCCATTAAAATTAGCCTTATTATCATGCTAAGTTATAATAAATTAAAAAAAAAGAAAAAGAAAAAGAAAAGAAATGCAAAAAAAAAAGTAACCAAAAATATAAATGAAGTGTTTTATTAATGGTATTCTAAATGAGAGGCGTTAGATATATTTCCAAAATTAAAAAGTTTAGTATTCTCTTGGAATGAATAATATTCTTTCAGATTCTATTCTATTATGAAGTTAGCCTTGTTTGGCGAATAATCACAGATTAAAAAAACATATTAGAGAAAAAAAAAATAGCAGCAAATAAATATTGACCGTTTTATTATTTACAACATGCGAATGAAGAGAGAAAGGGTATGCAGATAAATTATTTATATTGAAAATCAAACACTATTATCATAGAAAATGGAGCATTCATAACCATCTATCGATGCATTCTTTCTGCGAATCATATGGTCTTCTTTTTCTTTTTGTTCTAATTGTTCTGAAGGAAGCAAAACAGCTCTGTCAATAGAAGCAGGAAGACCTATAGCGATATAGTGTGAATATATATATATATGTATATAACATAGTATAATCCTAATAAACTCTTTATCATACCTCGATGCCTTCCTCTGTACATTAAAATGATAAGTACTAATTTACTCAAAGTATGATATTGTTGTGATTGTGAAGTTGATGTATTTGGATAGCCTAGTGAAGCCCCTACATTACCAAAGGCAGAGACACATTCATAAATAATTGAAGACATTGTGATGGGCGAAACTGAAAGAATCGCTTCTGATTCAATCACACAAATAGCAAAAATAGAGGCAATAACCCAACAGATCTCACTTGTTAATTGATGTTGAATCTGTGTCATCACAAAGAAATTAGGTTTTCGTAATATCTTTCGTGAGGTTGTAGCTATGCTTGACATAGTACTGTGTCGTTTAAGTTGACGATGTGCTGAGGAGGACGACATTTCTAAATATTCCATATTTTCATCCTGATTACTATAAATACCTAAAGCTCTTTCCTACAGAAATACAGAAACTACTTCAGTTCATGTGTATTAGCTTACTTTTTTTTTTCTATACAAATCAATACCTGATACACGTTACTATTTCGCATGGAGATAGCAACTGGATAAACACTAATATACATTGCTACAATAAATATAATTTGTGTGCCTGGATTTAATTTCATTAAATCAACCACTGCATAACCAGCTACAAAAAAAAAAAAAAAATAAAGGGAGGTTTATGATTAGTTAAAAAAAGTTTCTTTTTTTTTTTTTTTTTTTTTTTGGGGGGGGGAATTACCATTTCTTGTCGCTACTGATTGAAATAGACCATCTAAAACCCGTGAGCCCCAATCAATTCCTTTCAATACAGGTAACCAATAATTTAAGACTACAAATGCCATAAACTCAACCATCGTGATACCTATCAACACAATCAAGAGCCATCTTGTCTGTGTGGCGGGAAAAAGAGTGGTATAACAACGACGTGGATGATCTAACAAATACCTGAAAGTTTCCCGACGTATCACATATGACTTTGGTGTCATTTTATAAAGTACCCAAATAATGAATCTCAAACAGATAGCATATGCTGTATTTCCCATTAATATCAACAACATTGATAAAATCAACATACATGGTGCAGATTGAAACGGAACCATGCTGGCGTCTAATGGAATTAGGCCCAGATTATTAAACGACGACATAGAGGAAAAAAATGAAAAAAGCCAAGGATTGATTGGCTTGTTATTAGAGGTACGAAGGACCCCTTGAGCATAGTTCGAACAAGCAATATAAATTCGAGTCAAGAAGGAAAATAAAATGACATTTCCAAAGTAAAATAGAGGCACAAGATGAGTCAAAAAGTCAATGGCTCGATACTCAGCTCCTCCCAGTCTGTATCGCTGTTGTCGTGTCAGCTGGCTTTTGTGAATAAGTATATCATTATTGGGTGGTTGTTGATCGTCAGTAATACCTTGCATAATTTCATCAAAGCGACGGTCATGTTCTAAACGCCGACGAGCCATTTCCCGTTGCTGTCCAATGTTTTCAGCAAATACAATACTATGGTTATTAATTGCATTCTGCGGATGGTGTTCATCTTGCTCCATATCATTTATGGTTGATGTTGCGGAGGATCTTATAAATGAGAGATGTTTAGAAACGGTTTGAGTTAATGGTGTTGGTGGTGGTGGTGGTATTGAATATTCCGCCTTTTCAGACAATATATTCAAGTCCTGATTGATTATTTCTTTTCTTAAATGTATTTCATTAGGGTATTTAATATCGAGCGGTTTTTGAAGCTCGATGGTTCTTATCGATAGAGCTTCGATATCTTGACTCTCCTTCTTTTTTCTACTAAAATGATATCTTAAATCAAAATGGCTAAAGTCAGCTAAGGAAAGCGGACGAGGTAGAATTGAATGTTGTTGTTTCTTATCAACTTCATTGGCAGTTGTATTAGGTGTCGATTTAGTCGATATAAGTGATGATCGTCTTTTGCTAGCTCTTTTTCGACGTTGCCTCTCTAATTCTCTTACGTTTCTTTCAAACTTTCGATGGTTGGCCTCTCGAATCTGCTGTTCTTTATTATATAGCAAGACGTCCTCGAAACGTTTTGAAAAGTAGTGTTTACGGACACAGATGATGATAACTGAGATTATGATATGAGACCCAAGGAAGGAACTGAAGAACATGATAACCAATTGCCAAGTAGTAAGAGCAGACATACTGATGGTAATAAGACCTGTATTAGTTATTGAAGTAGTAGCCATAAAAAGAGCATCGATATAACTCCAGTGTGTTCCTGGCTGAGAATAATAGAGGATTGAGGTCAAAAAGATGAGTAAAAGAATATAAAGATAATGTAACTCAATAAAGCGAACTTTGTGATGATAAGCCCATTTAATTCGTCTCAATATTTGAGACATAATAATAATGATAATAATAAAGGATAAATTAAGGAAGGGAGAGAAAAGAAAAAAGGCATATGTTTAAATTTTTGACTTTATTAAATAAATTATTGACATTAATAAAGTAGTATAAGGTGTTATTTAAGACAAGTAATTTGCCCGGGCCGGATCAATATAAGGAGGAAAGAAAATATAAAACCTCTTTAAAGAGAATAGAAGAGAAAACAAATTCAGGAGCTGCTGCTTCCTCTCCCAGTTGAATAGAATAGGAAATATCAAGTTTGTATAAGTTATTCAATTTGCAAACGTGTTTCGTGTATTTCAATATTTTTTTTTTATTTTACTTGCATATTTCTTTTGTGTACTATAATAGTTTGATTCTGATAAAAAAAAGTTAAATTAAGATATCACCATCATTTAACGATCAGATTAAGACATTTATATCAATAATTTTCTCCAGATGAAAATAGAGATGTAGACTGTGCTTTCACCATATATAAACACTTACTAAAATACTAGAACTATTCTAATGTGAACCACATCCTCTGATGCAGTTTTCTTTTTTTTTTTTTATCAAATCACCTTTAACCTAACCTATTTTCCTTTGCTAAAACCTAACCTTCTCGCTCTGTGACAATATGTTATTTTAGTGAGGCCATGGCTTGTATAGCTGCTTGGGAGTCCCCTAATGCAGGTAACCAGTTGTAGCGGACAACTTTACAACTTATTTAGTTCCTGATAATATCAATTCCAATACCTTTGGCCAACATTTAATTAAATTAATACACAACTTGCCAGACCTACTGAACGTTGATCAAGTCCAGATAGTTTTGATTAGCCAACCGAAATGGCAACTCTAAAAATTCAAGCAAGGAACAAACCATTATGACATATTGATCATTATTTAGTGATAAAGCAACATAATCAAAGAACAAAGTTCTCACTTACCACCACCATTGAGAGTTCTGAAACCAAATGAAACCTATTCCTTCAATTAAAATTTTCATAACAATACTCTAGAACTCAGCAATAATTCAGAAATAACATACCATTCTTTTTTCTACAACCTTGATTGTCTGAGAACTAAAGTAGTTTTAAATGCCTTTATTATATTTCAACTCATATTCGGGTTTCTATGGAAACCAACATTAATAATATTACTTTATGGATGGTCACTTTTTTTTTGCCATTCCCCTCATTCATAATAATTATGAACAAGAATTCGATAAATAGTTCGAAAATTACCAAAATAACATTAAGAATGATTTTGATTCATGTAATCTAAACTTTTTTATGTGGTTCCTAAATACCAATAAAACATGAGATCTTTGCTTATTGGATAGAGCATGCTGTCTAGTTTGTCAAGGTTCCAGTAAAAAAATAATGGATCTTCCTTGTAAACTTTGAAAGACTACAACTATTACTCTTACCCACAGCTTCTAATAGCTATAAGTAAAACTCAAAGCATTTTTTATATTGATCACCACAAAAAATCATCGAAAACACAATCATTTTATCGAACGCGATAGGATTATTATGTAATTCGATTTCATAGATACTAAACATAATAGTCCCCTCAACCTCATTACAAATTGCTATTATTTATAGTTAAACGAATACATATAAAAGATATGAATAAGGATGAAAAATAAAAGGAGAAAATAAAATATAGTATCACTTATTTTTATAAGAATAAATGTACGTTATATATGTGCATAGATAGAATAAGATTAACATAAAGATGTTATCATTATTTATCGATGAGATTACAGTTATACATCATACAACAATAATGCCGTAATGATAAAAGATGGTAAATAATGTTATACTTTTAAACAGAGTTTTTCTAAAGATGTTGATATATTTCCTTATGTAATCAGCCAAAAAAAAAAGGGTTCTTATATATGATGGTGAATAAATGACAGCGCATATGAGCATAATAAGTCACAAGCTTACATTTTCCAAAAGCAAGAAAAGCTTACTAATAAAGAAAAAAAATGACTTATGGACAACAGCAACGTTGACTTATTCAAATATATAACCTTCAAAGCATTATTGATTAACGAAACCTAATCACTAGCAATTAGTTGTAGTAGTAATTTTTATTACTGGGGCTACTTTATACATTATTTGTATAAATGCTTTAAGATTTTACGCCAAAAATTTATACTTTAACAAAGAAATATAATTACCTCTTTCATAGATAAGAAGCAAAAGCTTTGAATCCTTCAGAATACCAACTACACAAAAAAAATAAATAATTTCTTTTCTAGTAGTATTCATATACCCACACCCACACCCACCAATCAGTATGTGGTGGTAGTGTGTGTAATTTATTTTATAACTCAGGTTTCTTAGCCCTTGAACCTGTTTTAAACAAGGGCATCCTCTTGTCATTTTATAATGTTTCGATTAAAACAACTCACATCAGTAGTTCAAAAAAGACATGCGTCAACAAAACCTGAAAAATTCCTTCAAACGATCGTTTTAAGTAATGGGGCAACTTATACCGTTCGTACAACATCACCTACACGTTCGCACATTCGTCTAACTAAAGATACTCGAAATCATCCACTTTGGAATCCTGCAATTTTGAAAGAAGGTGTGGCTGATGAATCTGAACAATTGACAAAGTTTCAAAAGAGGTTTGGTGATTTGGATTTATCAGATATTTCATGGATTGAAAGCAATGAAGCTGTTTCAGCTTCTATGAAAAATGCAGTCGCAGCTGGTTCATATAAGAAAAATGTTAAAGGAAAGAAAAAATAATGATACTTGTAATATAGAATGAATAAAATGGATTATTATTTAAGCTACTGTATAAAAGAGGAAAAGCGGTGTAGATGGTCTCATTAATTAAAGTATACAAATCTACACATGACTCCAAATAGCTTCTGTAAATGACAATACATATTTATTTTATTAGAAAATATAATCAATATATTAAAAAAAAGAGACATGATATTATTCATAATGGTTATTAATATATGTTTGTAATATTACGTATATGATATGACTTTTTCTTTTGATATATTAATGTCTCTGCCAATTATAAGATTTCAAATCAAAATTTTCATTTTTCATTTTTGAATATAACTTAACATCATTAAATACATTGAAAACTATTATACTGACGATTGGGGTTTTTTTTTATATATATCAAAATTAAACTTCTTTCAAGTTATTATAAGTTTTAAAAATTACTGTTATCATTTAATAATTACATAATCAAGTCTCCTTTTTATATGCATGTCTAACAAGCAGAAGACTTGTTAAAGTAGCCACGAGACTTTCCTCATCAGATATTTATTGTTAACTTCAAAAAAGTTTAATTTTTGCTGCTGCATATATTTATGTGACTTATAATTTTAAACAAAAAATTGGATTTCTTTCACTTTTTTTTATTTTTCTTTATTTGTGTTGCTATTTGTATCTTTACATATAAAATGTCATTTGCAGATGCAGTGACATCAACTTCTGAATCCAACCTTCAATCATTCAAAGATTTTTGGTTATTTGCTGTTTATTGTCTTGTAGTTATCGTTGTCGTTATTTTCTTTTATTCTATTTTAATCGAGTACTTGGTCAATGCTTAACTTTTCTTATTAATCAATATACATGGAGAAGATTTAATGCTTATATTGAAGTTGGTTAGTGCAGTTAAACGTTATATTTTCTTTTCTAATAACTATTTGTATAGATTCTATTCGAGTTTCTTTGTTAGGTGGCCGAATATTGTTTAAAAATTTAAGATACTTATCAACAAATCAATCAATTTCAATTCTAAAAGGCCACATTACATTAAGATATTGGCTATTAAATGTACGAAAATCAGAAGATGATAAAAATGGTATATATAATATAATAATATTGCGACCCTTTAATATATTTTTTTTTTTTTTTTTGCGTATTTATGGTTATTATTAGGGAAAACAAGCAATCTACCATGTCGAATTGTTTGTAGCGTAGAAGGCTTTGAATGGTTTTTTTACAATAATGCACCAGCCTATGATAAAATGAGAGATATTCTTGGATTATCGTCTGTAAACTCTTCTTCTTCGTCTTTACCTACTGAACAAGAAAAGCTGGCGACAACTGACCTTCGCGGATCTCTTGATCCCGAAAGTCAAACTCCGATATATACAACTAATTCCTTAATAGAAAGATTAATGCCTCTTCAATTCGAATGTACAACAGGCGCTGTTATGGTTGGTAACACAGATATAAAGTCAATGCTCGTATGTAAAGTTTCCCAAGCAAGTGGTATTTATAGCATGACAAAGTCAAGATCATCTATGGATTATTATAAATCAGTTATTGATTTTATTTTAAGGAAACCTCAAATCCTTTTAAAAGATAACATGGATTATACAGCTGTTGTTGAAGAGGAAACAGCAGAAAGAGTAGCTACGCCTATGCAGAGGATACCGTAAATCTATATTTATGAATATATAATTATATACTATTCACGCTCACATTCAAATTTTTTTTCTAGGTTAATTTGGTGGTTATTAAAACCTTTCCGTTATTTATTTTCATTTACATCTACTAGGCAGTATGGTAAAATGCAACATATGCGAGATATCTTAAGGAATGGAAGAACACAAACACGCTATAATTCAGAAAATGCAACTTATCATGAAGAGTATGCAAGAGTATCCAATATTGTCGAATGTAACGAAATGGCATTAACTTACTATTCTGATTATGCTGGTAAGAGCAATTGTACAAGAATTAGTAACGTTATACTCAACCCAATTTTAGGACCTGTACCGATACCCGAAGCAGCTGATTCAAGTTACCCAATAGGTACTGATGTTGGAAATGGAGGTTTACCCCCAGAATGGGGTATTCGTATATCATTATGGGACGCAACTATCCATTATGGTCCTTGGGCGGATAGACAGAGATCAGAAATGCTAGATTACTTTTTTCCAAACGCACATCGTGGAAATATACCTACACCAAAACTAGTTCCTGGACAACAACGTATACCTACAGCCTTTGAAACTTATATTGAATTTATGAACGAAGGAAAACTGCGTGTACCAACACGTGAAAAATCAAAGGTAAAAAAAAAAAAAAAAAAATACAAAATTATATTTATATTTATGTGTGATGATAGGATTGGAAATACAGTTCCGGTTTGTCAGATCTAGATATTGGTTCTGATGGGTATTATACTCGACCATACGGCTGGTTTAATATCAAAGTAGGCGAAGGATCTTACATAAAGGTAATAACACCTTATGTAGTTGGACCTAATGGACATACAAATAGTATAGATGTTGTTTTAAAAGATATGGATATTACAACAAGTGTAAATTATGCTTCCTTTATTCAATCAAATCGTATTGAAATTCATATAGAAATGCCAACACCCCTACAATGGAATGGATATCGACATTGGAAATTTAGATTTACACCTAAAAAACCAAATATATTTTTATTAAGAGATCATATTTATCTATTACAAGATACCATCAAGGATTGGACTTCCTCTCCACCTACAGATTTACTACACTTTACACCAATGACCTATTCATTAGTATTTAATTTAGAAAATCCTATTATTTACCTTTGTGTCAATGAACATAATGTCATTAATAATCCTAATTCAATCGAAGACAATGGTAAACAAGCAAACAAACAAAAAAAATAAAATAAACAACTTTCTCCTCACAAATGCTTAACTTTTTTTTTGTAGCTTTTCTAAAGCTACAGGGTCATCGACTAAATATCCAAGTAACACTTCCTTTCACAGAATTTAAACCAGAAACAACAACTATTAAATTTTTTGTTGAAGCAGAACATGGTAGCGCTGGCCTTTCTTTACAAACATCGCATACATTAAGTGCCTTTATGAGAGAAGATGATGCTCATGCAGCAGTTGCTGTTAATTTAACCATCAATGGTTCCTATGAGTATTATAGTACAGTTGATATCTTAAATCACGTTGAATCTTGTAACCTTCATATCAAGATCAATGGAGCAACTGTCAAACTCTTTGGTACTTTGATTCGTTACATATTTTTGCTCAAAGATAATTATTTTGGAGCTTGGAATAATTTTTCAACAATCGATGAATATAGAAGACGAAGAAGTAATCAACAAGAGTGGCTTGAACAAAAAAAGAAACAAGCAGAGGCTAAGGTAAATAAACAAGCAAACAGAAACAATTGTATTAATATTGAAACTAATAATCATTCTATGTTACAGCCTCTTTCAGATCCATTTGAAGTATATCTTCTATTGGAATTAGAAGATGGTGTTTTACTTTTCCCAGAAAACCTATATGAATGTTCAAGATATACCCAATTTGAATTCCAAGAATTACAGTTGGAATTGAGAAATTTGGATGTTTATCTAGATATGTATTTGAACATCAGTCCTATTACATTAAGTAGAGATAATAATCCACAACATCATGCTAATCAACAAGGATCATTTCGTATCAAAAATGCGCGAGATCCTAAAAACTATGTCTATATTGATGGTATTAATGTATATGGACATCGACTCTTTGGCCCTTTTCCGGAGTGTTTGACTTATCTTTGTCATTGGGAGTTTGACATTGGGCAAATTACAGGTGAAATAAAACCATCATTTTTATTAGGCTTATCCTGTTTCGGGCAGTCATTTGCTTATAACCTTATTGATGAAGATAACGCGGTTCCTCAAGAAATGGAGTCCAAGAGCTTGCCTGATGTAACTTTTCTAAAGCTTTATGTACGGGAAGTAGATGTTTATTTGATGAGTATGAGTAGTGCTACAAATATTCGTCTTCAAGATGGCATCTTGCTTGAATTTGATAATCTCATTAATGCTAAATACAGTCAACGTATAACTCTTAAGATACCCTCTATATTGACTCGAAGTTTAGCTAATCCTGACCAAACTCGAAATGATCTTTCCTTGGAGGTAAATATGTGTCTTCTATATATATACATATATTTATATATATATAAAGCCAATGCTCACTTTTTTATTAATATAGGAAAATGAGTACTCTTGGGTTGAAGTAGCTAAAACTGACCTAGGTTTTAATGTTACTATCTTTAGACACACAGCCGTCTGGAAAAAAGCAAGGGACAAACAACAAAATTTTATTAGAACACAGGATTATCCTACACGTCGTTGTGTTCGGCTTTATGAAGAGCTTGACTCAGTTTCTCAAGCGTCTCAGTCATCTACCCGGTCCATAAATGGGCATCATGTGGGTGTCTTGTATGCTCCTCCTTTTAGACCTTTCATGTTTGGTCGTGTTGAAGATAAATCAGTTCTTTATGATAGTATATCAACACCCTTATCGGAACAGGACCCCTATATCAGTCGTAGTAATTCAGGTAGTATAGCCAATATGTGTATGTCATCGTCTGTAAGCAATTTATTTCAAAGTGATGATTCTGATGATGATTCACTTGATAATTACTCAATACAAAGTGCACTTTCTCGTGGCAATGAGTCCTTCTACACAGCAAAAAATGAAGAAGTATCTGATCAAGATGATTATTCCTTTTTATCTCAAGATGAAGAAAGTGATTCAGCAAGTAATTCTAATGACTCATCTTCTTCCAGCAGTAATCAAGGAGAATATAGATATAGGAAAATGTCTGAAAAAAACCTAACAACTGCTATACCTCCCTCCATTCCTTATAGTGATTATCTTCGACGTTATAAAGTTAATCGATCATATCATGAATTTTATCATGGTAGATTTTTTCATCCTTTTATACCCCCTTGCCAACCTCAATTTATACCTGAAAAGGTAAATATACATACATACATATATATTCAGTTAACTTTATTAATAATTTTGCGGGTAGAATTTTGAAGAAAAACAATATCCACTTTATGAAAACATCGAAGATAATTTAGCTGATCTCTTTTCTCGTGATATGGAAAACAATCAAAATTTTGATATAGATGATGCTTATGGAGAAGGTAATGAAGTAATTGCAACCACTATTATCGAAGCCACTCGGCCTGTCGTTGTACTTGTCACACCTATCTTTGTAAAAATTGTTCAGGAGCTAGCTGAAGAAATTATTAAAGATGATTGGGATCTTGAAACTATGCTGGATGCCCTACAAATGAAATACATTGAACAATTGACTCGTTATTTAACAGATCAATACATTTGCACACGTTTTGCTCTCATTTTACCACAAACTTATCTTCACTTTATTCAAAATGCTATGATGCCGGACGACCTACCCTCTTATAAGCATGGTGAATCATTTGTAAAGACACAATACAATACTGAGGATACAATTCTATGCTCTGCAGATATTTTTTTAAACGATTTTAGAGTGTTTGGTGGTGTCAAATTTGAAGACTATGCCTTTGCAGAGAAGAAAACTAAGGTAGTTGAATCTAATTTGGTTTTACAGGAGTCTCGTATTCACGTTGATATGGGTGATATGGGAGCTACTATACAATACGTTTCGAAGCAGCATGAAAGGCAGTCAATTGCATTTGGTATCCCTTATGAGCGCTTAATTAATAAGCAAATGTATGCTACTAATAATGATGACAATGCTCTTGTAGATGAACTATATATGCTAGATTTAGCAGTCAAGGGATTTAGTTTCAAATGGCTTGGATCTAAGACTCCCAAT
Organism: Cokeromyces recurvatus; assembly: GCF_025118155.1. Lineage (NCBI taxonomy): Eukaryota > Fungi > Mucoromycota > Mucoromycetes > Mucorales > Mucoraceae > Cokeromyces > Cokeromyces recurvatus. The sequence continues at coordinate 74,866 of NW_026251431.1, forward strand.
TATCTCGAATTAACAATCAAGAATGTAAATAGTATTATCATTACTGAATCGATTGAGATTCTGGTAGGTGCTGTTTATTCCTGGCTTGTGTTTGTGGATGACTTAAAAGGTATCCTTGAGAATTTTAAAGACCAACGTACTCGGCAAGTTCAATTCTTTATCAATGAGATTGCCAACTTTTCAAATACGCCTAATGTGGTAGGTGATCCTGTATTTTTGACAACACCTACGACTATGCTAAGATTGGGATCACGTAATTTTCGAAACGATTGCGGTTGGAAGCTGCTGGCGCGTATGCGTCACTGTCTAAGATCTATGCCTTCTTCAAAACGTGAGGAGCTTCAATATAGACTTACTTCAGGAGATTCATTTCAAGATATTGACTCAGATGCGATGTACAAAAATGTCATTAGTACTTTTTCAAGATGGCGTAGTTGGGAGGTCAGCTATAATGATATCATTCATTGCCGTCTCTTTACTCAGCCATTTAAACAAAGTTTGTTAGAAGAGCAAACGAATGACAAAAATACAACTGACCAAGTTGTTAAATTCTTGATATCTTCTGCTAATTTTGCTAAAATAAGAATGGGTCAGTTCAAATTTATGATTTATGAAGAGGAAATGATTGAATCATCTAAAGAAGAGAATAGCATTTTAATTGCACCATTTGAGTTCCTTTTTGAATGCTTGTTTAAATCATCGTCGATATCTGCTGTACCTGAAAGCTATATTAATAATAATAACCGTAAATCTATATCAATTTTAGATGGCTATCTTGACATTATTGCAAAGTTGAGTATCGGTGAAATTAATATCTCAATCAATCCAATTATCTTAGCTTTTGCAAGACATATGCTTCTTGTCCAACGTGTCTTTACAGAGAAACTAGCAAGTCTTCAGCATGCTATGAATAAGCCACTTAATTCTGCAAATACTTCAAAATCGCTAAATACAGGATCAAAAAAATTCAGCCTTGATGATTTAATGAACAAGGTGGATATGGTCGCACAAGCTTTAGTCAGCCTAGATCATATTCAAGTTACTGCTCATGCTCATGAACTTCATATGGACGCTATCGTTGACGGAATACAAGGATCAGCATTGTTCTCTAATCCTAAACTCGTTCCATTGCAGCTATCTTCATCCTATGCTGTAGATCGTGATTCTGATACAGGCTCCGGCAAACGTAGCTCAAATCGAGCGTCACGTAGAAATGGTGGTAATTCTGATCCTCGTTTAGTGCTTGAAGCCACTGGTGGTATCAACCTAATTGATATTAAGTTTAAAGAAGAACTACACCATAACAACAACACAGAATTATATAGTACTTTGTTAGCTATCATGTTGGAAAGAGCAAACGTAAACGCTAATATATCTCAGGTCACAAAACAATCCAAAAAGCACAAATCAGTTGAAGCCAGCAAAAATATATTGAATGTCTTTTCAAATATTCATAATTTCCACATGCATGCTCCTCAAAGTCTTCTAAGACTCTATGGATTTGTGGATTCATGGCAAACTGAGCAAGGGCGACGATATCATTTTATGCTTCAAAGTCTTGTCAGGGAATGGGAGGAAAAACGAAAGGAACAGTCAATTAACCCTTCATCTGCTGACCTTTCTCTAGCATCAGCACAGCCCACACTAACAAATAGGAAAATCGATGTTAAATTACAATTCTTACTGAATAAGCTATTGATACAAGCTGATCTCTTACCTTCATTAACTGTAAAATATAGCCTTAAAGACTTCTTTATAATGATCAATGAGTCACATCATAAATCGATGCCCATACGTATGTATGCATTCCAACTATCAGAGCAAGAGGTTCACCTAATCTCTAAAGACCCTAGAAAGAGTAAAAGAGTTCATAAATCAAATTATGAAACTATCACAAGTAACACATTTAAGATCCCTGGAATTCGTAGTACGGGGTCGCTTCAAATTAAATCTGTAAATGAAACTACTGAACAGTTAATGTTAAGATCTATGATATCTATTGATTTAATTTCAATATCACTTGATGCTAGCTTAATTGACTCATTACTTACAGCGCAGTCATTAATGGGCAATGAAGTTAGTGAATTGGTAGAGGTTGTGTCGTATTCTAGACGTAGAAAGAACAGTTTAACAACGCCCTTTAAGGAAGACAGTTCTACAGAAGAGGCGTCAGTTCGTATATTTAAATATACAGTTGATATTTCCCTTGTTGGTATGCGAGTATCTGCTGCTAGTCCATCTGCTATAGGTGTATTTGAATCAAATATTTTAGAAGCATCTCTTTCTAATGATACTGAAAAGGATAATCTATTAGGTGAGCAACTTGCTTGGAAACTTCAAGCACGTAATTTCTCTCTTTCATTAGAACATAATACAATGGAAGAGACTCCAAAGGATAAGTACGATAGAAACTGTCTGGCCTATATTCTTGTTGATTTTAGTATTCAAAATTATTTGCCATCATGTGTAAATGAAAACTGTCAAAAGGATACACATGTACATACAAAAGAGCGAGAGATTAATGCCTTGTTCATTGACTTTTCAAAAATACAAACCGTTATGCAACCAATTGCCTTGGGAAAACTTGCAGAAATGTATATATATTACGATACAGAACTTGGAAATAAAAAGATGATGAAAAAGGAAGAAATTGATCAGCTCTCGGCTAATACCAAACGTATTGTACAATCAATTGTTAACAAGAATGAATGGCCGAAGGCATTACAAGAGGAACCTCAATCACTTCTTAAAAATAAAATTATCAATTTACAGGTTCGACGTTTGGGGATTGCTATTCCGTTAGACTATAAGTCAGATTTACAGCCACCAGAATCCTCAAAGGATGTTGGAGCTTTACTATTATCCATAGCCTCGATCGAATTCCTCACAAAAAATATTGAGAAAGGTGCTTTACAACTGGATAATATGGCTATACAATTCGTTAAACAATTTGATCAAAATAATGCTGAACATTTCATTGCAGAAAATCATCCTCGTATGAATCAAATAAGTGTACCATCTGTTTCTTGTCATATCTCAGCAACAAATATAAAACCACTTCAGTTAGTTCAAGTCATTGCTCAAGTTGGAGGATTTGAGATTGATGTGGATGGAGCAATAACTGATTATATAAATATGCTCAGTATTATCTATGTTAAAAGTAAGGATCGAGTCGATGCATTTGCTACAAAATCTAAAACAACTACTAAGGCGCCCTCACCGACAACATCTACACATTCGTCATCGGAAGCTGTTCATTTTGGTATTGATTGTAAGTTTGAATGTGATAGTGGCACAATCCGCATGTATCCCAAACGACAAGCAAATAATGTTTATAAAAATAAGAAAAAGATGAAGTCATTACGATTTCATAACGCTCTTGATCCAAAACTTGGTGATGGTAACATAGCTTTAGCAAATATACCCGGTCTAAGTGCATGGTTTGTTTATCAACTACCACTAGGTGCGCATGCTACTGTCATTGATTCTCCAAAACGGTTCCATGCTGATATCTTAATTCGTGAAAGTAGAAACACGCTTCATCCTGTTCTAGTTCAATTCTTGCGTGAAGTCGTGGTAGGCCTTAAGCTAGGTATTCAACAAACGAGTGAACGAAAAGCGGATCGTAATGAGTCATCAGTGATTGAGTCCAACTTGAATGCATCTCTCTTTTTACGCTTGTCAAAAACACAATTAGATTTGAGCTGTCAACCGACTTCTAAGGTAGTTTGCTCCTTGGGTTGGGAAGAAAGCGAGTTTTTGATGAATGCATTTTCAAAGGATACAACATCACGTACAATGAGTTGTGTAGGATCAGTTCGACGGATTACAGCTGTTGTTAAACATCACTTTTCCCCAGAGGCTTGCCTTAATGCTCGTATTGACCATATCCTATTCAATGCTATGTTAACATCACAACGTGAAAAGGGAGATTTGAATGATGATATTTCAATCATTGTTGAATTACCTTACATACTTGGAAATATCAATATGCGACATTTACAGGATCTTCTTATTCTAAACTCATGTTGGTTTGGTCAGCCAATTATTTCTGATAGTAATTTAAAGCCTACTGAGTCGACCAGTGACAATAATTCCCCTTTACTAGTTGCTCCTGAAAATTCAAAAACACCAAAGACGGTAGTTGATCAACAAATAAGTATACTAGATTCCGTTAATCAGCCCTCCCCTTTCTCCAAACATATCGCACTCTGGATAAAAAAAATGGACTTTTCGGTTGATCTAGGTCAAAATATAGGAACAATTACATTGATGCCTGACAGTCTTTCACTGCAACTCTATCATGTTCCATATGAAACTAAAGGACTAAGTTTTTCTTTAGATAAAGTAAACATCATATCCGAGGGTAGATTATCAGGTAGTATAGATTTCAACAAGATGATTATTCACGGCCGAGTAGATCAGTTCAGAGATAGTTTAAAAGAAAAGTCTTCTATCTATGTACATTCAAATGGCTTTAAAGCAGCCTTTGAATATGAATATCAGAATATTCTAGATGCAATTCAACAACCATTAGAGCTTAACGTTGAGCTCCAAAAGAGAGGTAATCAGTATGAGCTTGAGATTTCGATTAATTTAGAGGCTTTAATTGCTCGACTATCAATAAAGACGGTACCCATTATTATAACTATGGTCCAGAGATTTAATGAATTACTTCAGAAAAAGAAATCAGAGGCAGGCATTCGTTCTGATTGGAGTTATCTAACCACATCCAAAAATAACAAGCCAGCAACATCGTCGTCATCATCTTCTTCTTCTCCACGAAAGCCTGAAAAGATGTATAAAAATGCCTTTATTCATAGCAATGTCTCATTACGTATCAAAGCGATTGAAGCTGTAATTTATCCCAGTCAATTCCAAGATTCAGATAATGTAGACATTCGAGCTAAGCAATTCAATATTGAGCTAGAAGAGTTCCCACGTTCCTCTGATGGTGTACATCGTAAACTGGTCATTACATTAGCAAGTGCTGCTTTAGCTAAAAATGCACCAGGTAAGGAATTGATGATTCGTTACAGTGCACCATTACCCTCGTCAGGATCCAAAGTAAAGAACCTTGGTGGAACAAAGATTTTTGGTATACCTGGAACAGAAGTAATAATGAAATCAACACAGCTTAATACGATTATTAGCCATGAATTTGGAGCTGTCTTTGCAGGTCGTATCAGTGTCTCCTTGAATATTGGACTCATTAAATATCTTCAAGAAATGATTAATATGTTTAATATACAACTCCAGCGCACCTTAGAAAAGGACCGTGATAGACTTTTGGGAGATCCTGGCACACCTGTTAGTATACAAAGCCAATTTGATGATATGGAAGAAGATCATATAACGATTACTAATAACCATAAGTTACCTTTATCGTCTGAATCATCAAATAAAAATGAGCCTGCATTATCGATATCTATTACTAAAAATCCTCCTAATGATACATCAGAAAAAATAGCAACGGATAATAAAGTAATAAACAACGAAGAAAAATACACGTATAACTCTATCAGCACTGTAGATTTCCAGCCTCAGCTTCAAGTGATGGGGGATGCTACACCACCTGTAGAATGGCTTGGTCTCAAGAGAGAAAGAATTCCTGGTTTAGTACATGAAAATGTTACACTTCATTTGAATCAGCTTGTTAAAACGATTTGGGAAATGTTAGAGTCACAGATTGACTAACAGGAAAATGCGCTTCATTTACTTTTTTATCATATTGCTTATCATTTATAGATGTTATAATTAAATAAGTTTCAAACAATTAATATATACATATATTACCTATTAAAATAAATATATGTTAATAACTCTACACTAATCATGTTTATTATTATTCCTATAACATGCAAAGAAAATAATAATAATAGTAATAAATACGATATTTTATGACTCAATTTGGATAGGCATATATAACAAGTTTTTTAGATACTAAGCATTATATTCTATTTGATTATATTATTACCCTATTATTATACTATTGTTAATAATATTCAACAATAACCAATTTCTCATTAGCTATCATTATGCTTTCCTAAATGTTCTATCCGACTTAAAAGTAGCAATATTAATTTGCTATATAATATAAGTTGATGTAATCGATGACCCTGGTTAATAATAACATTAGTATTATTTATTGAGAAAATAATTGTATCATATACACTAGAAACCTTTTTTAATACTGTATTTCTAATAGTATTCATTAAAATCTTTTGTAACATATTATTGTGATGAGATTTTTTATATATACCAGAATATGTTAATAACATACTATGTTATATATTAAACTTAAAAAGCTTGAAAGATTTTTTTTTTATAATCTTTAATACTTATATTAATTACAAAGTAACATAAAAGTTTATAACTATTCAAACATATGCTATAGCTTGATATGGTGATTATATAGAACTATATTAAGCCCTATCTGGAATTAATTATAAATCCTTTTTAATATTTATCATCCTTGTATTCTATATACATATATATTTTCCGCTAATATAAACTATATTCTATAATTGTATTCATTTATATAGATGTTTGTCAGTCCTACTATATAAAAAATACATATACAACTATATTATGTTATTTCTACAATCAAACAGTAACAACACTGATTACTAAAAGATCACAAAAATAAATATTCTTGAAAGAAGAGTAATGCCTTGTTTCTATATAATAGAATCTATAATCATTTTTTCTAAATGATGTAAGATAAAACAAAATATAAACATAATCACCGAAAATATAAAAAATAAAAAGGAAGGTCCCACCGAGAATCGAACTCGGATCACCGGATTCAAAGACCGATATGATAACCATTACACCATGGAACCATTTTACGATTTCAAAATTTTTAAAAAGATTATAACTAACATGTAAAAAATTTCGCTCGGAAAATCACGTGACTCTCGCATCAGCTCGGCCTTATTATTATTTTTGTTATTTTGCTCTTTTTTTTATTGGTTCGACTACTCGTGTAGAAGGTCATCCACAATTGTAGAGTCTATTTTGTTTTATATACGATCACTATAGATTATACCATTGTCAAAAAAATATGATTATATATCTCTTTTTAATAAAAATTAGGTTTCAGTCTGATATGATATTGCCAAATATTTAGTTGATACTTTTTTTTTTTATAGTGATGAGTACTTGATAAAAAAGCTGTCATTAAGCAATAAAACTTAACTATTGTGTTAAGTGAAAATGATACTCTATATAGTTTTACTGAATAAAATATTATCTTGTTACGTATAAATTATTTAGTATTTTTTTTTTTTTTTTTTTTTTTTACTTAGCATACATTTATATCAGAAAAGAGAGTTTATCTCTGAGTTATATAGTTTGCATTTATTATTTAATATTCAAGTGACGAATGAAATTCTTCTAGAATTGAATGAGACACTCGAATACAAAATAAGTCATATGATTGCTTAATCTTTCTTTTTTATTGGTCAGCGAAAATAGCATAATAAATTTTTTGATATAACATATAGTAATTGATCTTCTTTTTCGCTGGTCAGTACCATATAAATGAGTTCCGAACAACTTGAACAACTTCTCGCCAATCAACAGGCACAAATCAATCGCCTTGAACAATTACTCCTCACTCAAACCAATGCTCAACCTTCAGCAGAGCTCCCTAATCAACAACAACAGCAACAGCTGTTATGATTGTAGTCGTTCTTATAACTAAGTTAATAGAAATAAACCATCATTTATTACATAATAAAGAGGTTATTCACATAAAACTAGTATATTGAACCTCACAGCGTAATATTCATTCTACACTCAGTTTTAATAATAGTCATTGTTAGAATGTTCGAGCAATAATAATAATTATATACATAATTCAAACAGGATTATGACTGGTGTATTCAATTACATAATTGTTCTTGAGTGATACATATCAGATATACATTGATAATATTGAATATTGTTAAATAATGAAATCTCATACAATGATAATGATAGTAGCTCATAAATAATTGGTATTGTTGCAGCTAGACATATTCACTGAGAATTAATATTGATGTGTCGCAGTCCAATAATAATGATTCGTTAGGTTTCTAGGAACAGCGACAACTCAGGGAGAAAAAAGGAATAAAGATATATCTTATTGATCGCAGAATTATTCGGAGACAATGTTTTATGTAAAACACTTTATTATAGTAAAACTTGCTTATCTGAATCATATTTCCATTGATAACACTTACCTTGTAAAAACATATAAATAACCCTCATGTTGTGGTTTAGGTAAGTTTAGATGATTAAATAGAAGTCAAAGAAATAAAAATAAAAAGAAGATAAGACAGAAGAAGTACGTTGAGACTTGTCAATAAGTTTATTAAAAGTAAAATCAATACAAGTATTGTTCTTAGTTATAAGTTATACAAAATAAGGGTGAATAATGTAAGAGTATTTATATATTTTGTGAATAAGGATGATGAGTAATAAGAAGATAAAAATATAACAAATTGTATTTGATAATATAATTATAGAAGGATTACTAAGAGTTATAATTATAGATTCATGTCTTTAGTATATATTTATTTTTATAACTAATACGTGTATTCTGAGTAGAATCAATTATTACGCGTATTTGTATTATTCTTAGTTTACCCCAGTTTAACTTGTATAAAGTTATTTTTATAAATTTATATTCAGCAGAATAATAATAGAAGAAAGTATATTTTTAGATGTAGGACTTTTTATTAATTAATTATTTTTCTATACAAGGGTAAATATACTAAATATGTTTATAGAGAGAATTATTATACAAATGCACTATGTATTCTATTATGACTATTTATCTTATTGAATTAAGTTATAAATCTTACAACCATGACACCTCAATTTCTCCATATAATTTTCGTTGTACAATTTTTGTATTATCTTTAATAAACTATACGAAGTTTTCACAGACTTGTCTTCTGTCTATTCTTCTTCCATTATCTTTGCTAATCAAAACACACTCTTTGTAATCCCCAAGAAGAACGGTGGTCACCGCCCGGTCTTCAACCTCAAAAAACTCAACTCATATGTTACGGCGCCTCCCTTCAAAATGGAAACTCTCCAGGAAGTGACCCGTACCATCAAACCCAACGACTGGATGACTTCCATTGACCTTTCCGATGCATTTCTCCACATACCTGTCCACCCTTCTTCTCGTCGTTTCCTTCGTTTTCGTTGGAACCACACCACCTATCAATTCAAGACCACACCCTTTGGCTTATCCCTCGTACCTTGGCTCTTTACAAAAATTACCAAACCAATTCTCGAATGGGCTCGTCAACAGAATATTCGTCTGAGTGCCTACCTCGACGATTGGATCTTGGTTGCAGACACTTTCCAACAAGCTCAACAACAGACCCAGTATGTACTTCACCAATTGCAACAACTAGGTTGGATCGTCAACGAGAAGAAATCGACTCTACTTCCAACTCAACAGCTCGATCATCTCGGCTTCTCCTTGAATACCACCAATATGACAGCTCAGCTGCCGGGAAACAAGATTCGAAACCTTCGAAAAAGCATACAACAGATTCTGAAAGATCCTCTCCAATCAGCACGGACGATTCACAGTCTCACAATGAGGATCCAATCGGCGACGTTTGCTCTCCTCCCTGCTCGCCTATATACACAACATCTATTGCGAATGAAGAACCAATCGGTACGATCCCTGGCCGACTGGGACAAGAAACAACCACTTCCAGTAGCATGTCTCAAGGAACTTCGTTGGTGGCAACGGAATTTACAACTATGGAACGGGAAGAGCATACTTCCACAGACGCCTCAACAAACGATCTATGTGGATGCCAGCAACACAGGCTGGGGCTGCAGCCTGAATCTACCGAATCAACCACCTCTCACTGCACATGGACACTGGATGCACCAAGAAACTCGAATGTCCATCAACTGGAGAGAGTTGAAAGCGGCCTTTCTTGCCTTACGCTCCTTTCCACGCCTACACCATATGAGAGTCATGATTCGCACGGACAACACTACGTCCATGGCCTACATGAACAAACAGGGCGGGACGAGATCACTACCACTTATGGAATTAGCAACCAAACTGTGGAAATGGTGTTTGAAGAGAGGAATAACTATTCAGTCCACACATGTACAGGGAATTGCCAACACAATTGCGGATTTCGAGTCGAGACGACCTTACCAGAAGAACAATTGGATGCTTCGACGCCCGATATTTCATCAAATTCAACAGCACTGGGGAACAAACGACGTAGATCTCTTTGCGGATCGAAACACTCACCAAGTAAAAAACTACGTGTCTTGGCTCCCAGACCCGGGCAGTCTTGCCACCGACGCATTCACAATTCCTTGGAATCAATTTCGCTTCCCGTACCTCAACCCACCATGGAACCTGATAACACGATGCTTGCAAAAAATTATCCAGGAACGGTTACCTTTGGTGACGATGGTGACCCCGTATTGGAAGACAGCAATTTGGTTTCCTGTCTTACAGACATTGAGTGTAGCACCACCAGTTCTCCTCCACCCAGCCACATCGATCACACTACCTTCACCAGCAGCAATATGGCCAACGACGGCAAATCACAACTGGAAACTCGCCGTGTGGAAATTCTCAGCACTCAATACCAACATACTGCTTTAAACCCAGACGCTCAACAACTTCTAACCCAACACACTGTACAAGATTCTAGCACTAACCGATCATATCGACGCGGTCAAATTTTATTTCTTAAATGGGCATCTGATAACAACATTTCGGACAACAATTTTTCCCCCATTGATCTAATCAATTTTTTAAGTGCTATGAAATCAACTCATAACTATGCAGTAACCACACTTCAACTTTTTCGTTCTGCTGTCAGTCAATTACATCAAAATTCTAGTTCCCTTCGTGACGATCCTTTATTGAACACATTTATTGTTACCTTAACAGCTCGAGCACCTCCTATTCGATTACACAGACAAACAATTGACTTACAACCTACTTTTCATTATTTATCCAGTTTAGACAACACTTCTATCAGCTTAACTTCTCTTCAAGAAAACTAGCCTTCCTATTGGGAGTTGCATGTTTTTTTCGCCCGTCAGACTTACAACGTATTCCGCTTGATTCCGTTCAGGTGTCTCCTGATCTCGCCTTCTTGTGTCTTGAGTTCATTGTCCCAAAGAAAAACGCCAGATCGTAGAATCATTAAATCATTCAAAGTGCGTGCTCATACCGACTCAACTACTCTTTGCCCTCTTCAAACTTTTCTTGTGTATGCTCAGCGTCGTCCTGTCTGCTCTTCTCTTAGCCTCTTCGTCAATTCCATTTCTCCGGATCGACCTCTCCAAGCCAGTACTATTCAGGGATGGATTTCTAGACTTTTACGCCGATCAACCTCTGAACCTAGGGTTAGTCTGCGATCTATCGCCTCCTCTTTGGCTCTTGCCTCCGGTATTCCTAAAGACGATGTAGTTACTATGGGCAACTGGTCAAATTCCTCCACCTTCGAAAATCATTATCGCAGGGAACATTTGTCACAATTTGACTTTACCAGCACTCTTATTACTCTGGATTAGCAATCATATGACTTATTTTGTATTCGAGTGTCTCATTCAATTCTAGAAGAATTTCATTCGTCACTTGAATTATTCTATTAGACACGAGAATACAAAATAAGTCATATGATTCCCCACCCACCCTTTTCTTTTACCCTTTCTATTATCTTATTATTTATATACTTTACTCAAAGAAGATCAATTACTATATGTTATATCAAAAAATTTATTATACTATTTTCGCTGACCAATAAAAAAGAAAGATTAAGCAATCATATGACTTATTTTGTATTCTCGTGTCTAATAGAATAATTATATTGGAAAGCATTTTTTTTTTTGTATAAATCTCGATTATATGCTATATAATTAGAAATATATGAATCATGACGCTCTCTTTTTTTATACTTATTATTAATATACAATTTGTTATAGGGCAATTTCTAGGTATATACACATATATAAGTCATAAATGCGGAATTGACTCTTGTTCATAAAGTCCTCAGTTGTTGAATATATCAGCATAATAGTAATAATTTATATTATTGGCTATTCTTAAAAAAAATTAGACATATCGTATTTAAGAAAAAAAAAAAAAACTAAAGGCTAAAAATTACTCATAACAAAGATATTCATTAGTATGTACACTTTTTTATCCAAATGAATATATTGTCACTACTACTCTCTAATTCATCCTATTGAGTTACCATTGAGGAGAAGCATATCAATTAACCTGTTTTTTTTTTAGATACATATTCATTGTTTATTTTGTTGAGATAAAAAAAGTAGCAATATCTCCCCATGCTTTTTTTTTTTTTTTTTTTTTTTTTTTTTTTTTTTTTTTTATAATAGATGAGAAGCTTCCTGAAAAAGCGCTTTCACTGTACCCGGTAGTTCTCTTTCAACTGATACTAAAGATTTTTGCAATGACTCTACAGCTGCTAAACTTTTATGATTTTTACAATTTTTCTGAAGCTATTTATAATATATTATTATCAAGTAATTCAAATACTCTATATATATTTCTCTTACATTATTTAGTAAAGGTAGAATAGTTTCTAGAAATGCTGTATCGTATTGTCTACTTGATACTACTGTATTAACGCTTCTTGTTGAAGGTGATTTATTAGGTAATGGTGGAAGTGGATTATTATTACCCATTGATTGAATCATACTGTTTCGTTTGCTAGAGGATCTTAAATAATGCTCTGTTTCTGATGTTGCACGTACTGTATTTTGATTGAAATCTTCATATTCACTTGCTGAACTATATCTAAGTCCTGTGTTTTGCATCATTGTCTAATAAAAAGGAGTCAAATTAATTAAAACCAATGTTATATATCTGTATTTATCCTAATTTCTTACAGTTACTTCATTAACTCTATATTGTTGATTAAGCTGTGTTCTACTAGAAACATTTGGAAGTAATGATTGCTGTTGTTGCTGTTGTAGCTGTGGTACTGATGGTATATGATTCTTTGAATATTGATTTGATATATTATTGTAAATGATGGGCTTAGTTACTTGTGGTAAAGGAGCTTGCTTAACAGTACCAAAATCCCATGAATCATCATCATTCGTATCAACCCTATATGAAAGATACATATAAAAATAAAAAGTTAACTAAATATATATACATATAATTCTCTCTTTATATACATATAGTGAATAAATACTTACGCTGGTTCTTCATCTGAAGATTCTATTTCACGTCCATTTGCACTAATCCAACGTTCATGACCTTCAATTAATTCTGTCAAATAAGCCACTTTTTTACTATTCCTAATAAATTTATGCTTTAAAAGTTCCTTCGCCGTAGGTCTCTATAATATATACATATATATATATATAAGTATATGAGCTCTATTTAATATATATATATATATATCTTACATCAGAAGGCCGAGTTTGTAAACATAAACTAACAAAATCACGGAAGGCTTTACTATGAGGAGGACCTAAAGTAGGTGGGTCATTTTTGGGTATATGAAATAAAACCTTCATAGGATGCATCTTTGCATAAGGTGGCTCTCCATTTGCAAGCTCTATAGCTGTAATTCCAAGTGACCAAATATCTGCTTTATAATCGTAGCCTGATTGTTTAATTACTTCTGGTGCCATCCAAAAGGGCGTACCAACAAATGTATTTTTTTTTGTTAAAGTTGCAGTAATCTTTATTAATTGATTTAATTTAGATAAATTGTTATTGCATTACTATATTTGGCTATTCACTTACTTGTCCTGATACACCAAAATCGGCTAATTTAACTATAATAATAAAATTACGTTATATATACACCTATCTACTTATCTATCAATATGTTATATAACTAACCTTCACCATTTGAACTTAATAAAATATTAGCAGCTATATAATGAAATTTAACATATTATATACATGCATATACATATGTACTGAAATATTTCCTGGTTACCTTTAATATCTAATAAATACATTTTTTTTTAAAAAAAAAGAAGCTTAATAAATATGACTTGAGCCCTTTTCATTTCCCTTTCATTATTATTATTTAGTCACCTCTATGTAATTTCCCTTCATTGTGAAGATAATCTAATCCCTTTAATAGTTCTTTCAAAATAATGGCAATATATTCTTCTCTAATTGTTCCCATTTTCATCTATTTATTCATTATATTAAGACATTATTATTCATTGTATTTTTTCCTTTTTTTTTTTTACTTACTAAATCACTACATGATCCTCCTGAACAATATTCCATAATAATCCATAATCCAGTACCTTTTAGATATGATCCATGATATCTTTTATTTTAACAAGAATTGTATATAATGGAGAGAAAATATTAGTTTTTTTTTTATACTAATCTAGTTTTATTGACTTACTTTGTTACATAAGGTGAATCTAGTTGAGATAGAATAGCTATTTCTTGTTGAATATCATCAATTTCATCTTCTGCACTTTCAAGGTCAATAATTTTGATAGCAACAGGTTTGTTTGTACGTCTTTCGAGTCTATTTTATTTTTTTTATTTTTTATTTTTTTAAAAAAAAAACGCGTTTAAAAGCCTTATTTTTTTTTTAATAATGAATAGACACTTTACCCTTTAAATACTTCACCAAAAGATCCTTTACCTAAAAATAAATAAATAAATATTTTTGTTTGAATTTGCATTGTTTTTTTTTCCTCCTCAAGTCTTTATCACATTTGCTTACCTATACGTTCTTGCTTGATATAATAAAGTTCAGGATCTGCTGAATGACTACTAGATGAATTCTAAAAAAAAAAAGTATTAATTTCCTTTCCCTTTCCTTTTTTTTTTCTTCTATTGCTTTCTCAATTGAAACAAATAGATTATCAATACCATCTTTATAAATCGAGATTAATAAATTAAAAAAAAAAAACGAAAACGAAAATAAAACAAAAGAAACTTTAAAAATAGTATTATGAATAAAGGAGAAAGAAAAAAAAAAAAAAAAAAAAAAAAAAAAAGAGGGGAAGAGAGAGAAAGCAACAACAGCTCCATATAATAGGAGGTAAATATGACCGGAGATTTAAATATTTGTTGTTGTTTTTTTTTTCAACAACAACCAAATTTGGATGTTCGTAAACAGTTTTCCTCAAAAAGTCAGAAAAAAATGAACTAGTATTAAAATTCAGGAACAAAAATCATATTTATTTTATCTCATTTTAAAATAATAAACTGGCTGCTAAATCTGGGTTACCACCAGCCATTTCTAAAGCGTTTAAAGCTTCCTACATGTGATTTATCAAGATTAGATTAGTGTCATTATTTTAATACTTTTGAACCTTACTTGACGACTGACACCCATATCTGTTAAAAGCTTAATATCTTTCTCTGGGTAAATACCTATTACATAATAAAATATAAGTATATATATACATATATAATTTCTATGTAGTCTTACTACTTACTTGTTGTATTCTGATTATTTGAAGATTCTAAAGAAGAGTTTGGTACAGAAGGAGTTGACATTTTAGGTACAACTGTTCTACCTTCCGTAGTAGTTTCATCTTCATCACTTCCATGAATCTAATACACACATACATATGCATATACACATACACATACACACACACATATATATATATATATAATATATTATAACAATAATATTAAAATAAATCTTTTTTTTCAACTTACTTCAATTCTACGTTGCTTTTCAGGAAGTTCATGTTCAGCCAAAAAAGGGATCTCACAATCATCAAAGGTCAAGGCATTTTTACGAAGATCAATGCATGCTCGATGCTTTTTTAACATGTCAAGTCCAAACAAAAGTTCAGATCCTTTACCTTCAACAACAATAAATGAACATGTCAAAAATAAGTTTTGTGATAATCTCATTTGTGCACTATGAATACGTCCCAAAATCTTGGCTGTACCAACACCCTTTGCAACACCACTAAAGCGTGTATCTACAAGTCGCATCAGACCACATGCTTCTGCTGTTTCTGGGCTGACTATAAGTAATACATTATTAGTTATTTACAAAAGAATATACATATATCTGTATATATATTCTTGTAGGAGGAGATAACTTACTCACTGTACTTTGAGCTCCAGAATCAACAAGTGCAACTAATTTTTTATTATTGATTTCAACATTGATATATAATCGAGTAACCCTCGCAAATGATTCAGGATTATATTCCATGGCTGCTTCTAAATTAGCAGCAATATTCTCTTGTCTAATAGCGTCTTCAATACATTTCTGCGCTTCAATATCGAATGGATCGTTGTTTAATGCCGCCTATCAAACAAACATATAAATAAATAAATAAAAAAGAATAGATTTGTAATTTTATCTTTACAAGTCTTGCTTTTTGCATTTCAGCAGCTCGCCTAGTTTGTTCAATTTGTTGAACCATTGTCGAAAACTTTACAGGATCATGTTGTGCAGCATATGCTAATTCTGGATTTGTCTATTTATTTTTTTCAACTAAATAAGATATACATACATACATACATATACATATATATATATTCAAAATTATGTTATTACACTTTCTAATTGTTGAAGAAGACGTGAATCCCTCAAGACATGTTGTCGCATCATGTCAAAATCAGGATGACTAATACATGTTTACAATGTTAGTATTTAATTATTAAACCAAGACATATTTGTATTTGTAATTATACCTCGAAGATCCCTGTTGTGGTTGTTGCATCATGTGTATAATCTCATTTTGTCCGACTTGATATTCTTCCAGTGTCTTTTTTAACTCATTTAATTCATTTCCGTTATAGAAAAGACGTTGTGCACTTGGAGGAATACCCGACTTTATCATATTTTAAGTCAGTATATATATAAATATATACATGTGTATCTTAATTATTATTTTGTTATTTTACCTCTACTTCTAGAAGAGCTTTCAAGTCCTCAATGGCCATTTGGTTGTCAATTTCTAAATTGTAAATCTCTTCACCATCTGTTGTTACAGTAATAAGCATTTCTTCTTTAATTTATTTTTTTTTATATATTTATAATAAAGAAAAAAAAGAAAATTACAGAAAAAACAAGTATCATATATTTTTTTATATACGCGCTGCTAGTAGTATGATAAAAAATGATAATGATTGGATATTCACGTTTACATGAAGTTGGGCTTAAATTTTACGTTTCGTTAGTGCTGTTGCCATTTATTTATTTTTTTTTTTTGCTTGAATACAAAAACAGTCTTATTGTGACTTGGGTTCTCTTTCTGTTTTTTATTTTATTTTTTTTTTTTAGTATTTTTTATTTATTTTTTTTTTTTTTTAAATAATCTTCAAAGTAAATACACAATGGGTAATAAAACACCTTTCCCAAAAAACCCTGAAACATCTACAGTAGAGACATCAGCAAACCCTTCAGAAATTGCGGGCATCGCACTATCTGCATTTGATAATAGTACAACTGCCGATTACTTTGCTTTGATTACACATGCCATCGATCGTCATCGTCTTCGTATCTTCAATGTGCGATCAGGTACCGTCAGTAATGATTATTCATCACAGGAGCGTGTTACCTGTTTATGTTGGGGATATATGAAAGATAATGGGGATTTACAAGTAAGGGACATCTTTAGTTGACTTTAAAAAAGTTTCCTCCTGATCACTAATTATATATATGTATATGTATAGGCTAATACTGTACAAGCTTTCAAAAAGAAAAAAAGTGGCATTAGTTCTCTTTCAAGAGTGATCGCGTTAGGTATGCAAACAGGTTCTATTGCTCTCTATTCTCTTGCTCACGGTACAATCGTAAAGCGATTAACTGGATCTCATACAACTCCAATTTCTGATTTTGTAATGAACAAAGATGGTTCTCGAGGTTATTCAGTAGCTGAGGATAATTTAATTATTGAATGGGATATTGAGGAAGGAAAAGAGCGATTGTAAGTGACTAGAAAAAAAAAGGAGAAGTAGAAGAGGGAGAGAAAGGGGATGAAGGGAGGGAGCGAAGGAAAAGGAAGAATAAAACGTATCAGAAAATATAAAACTCATTTTTATATTTATATTTTTTTTTTTGTTATTAGTAAATGGAAAGCAGATGCAAAGAATGTACGTAAATTAAAACTAAGTCATGATGAAAAGAAATTAGCAACAGCAGGACATACAATCACATTATGGAATTTGGAAACATATACAGTTTTCAAGAAGTTTACAGGACATGCTAGTACAATTCGTGAATTATCGTTTTCTCATCAAGATGATGTTTTAGTGTCAAGTGCAGAAGATGATCGTTATATTAACGTTTGGGATGCTCAGGCTATTAATACTAATAATCTTCCTGCCTTAACTTTGGAAACTAATGTGCTTCATATTGATTTTTCAACTACAGAGCCCTCTGTTTTGGCTGTAACAGAAGATGGTTTAGTGGGTATCTGGGAAAACGCTACATCAACACAACAAGCCTTAACAGGAAAACGTAAAATGATGCGAATGACTAAAGAAGCAGATGCAAATATGAAGATCATCTCTACTACAGATGGTAGTCTTATTCCGATCTTAGCTGCCAAGTTTGTGACTGATAACTCGGGTAAATCGATTATGATTGCTCGTGGATCTAGTGTGAAGCCTACATTTGAAGTAGTCAAGTATGTGGGAGAGGATAATGCAATTTTATCAGAAATTACACTTAATAGACAACCCATTACCAACTACTTGATTGATTCCGATGCTTCCATTGCTGCCAATAACTTGCGAACAACACGTAAGGCATATGATGAATCAACCGTCACCGTTGTAGGTAACACTGATTTTTCCATGAGGGCACCTACACTTGATATCCAAACTGATAATGCAGAACCTTCAATTGAACAAAGACTTCAAGAACTAGATGTCATTGACACTCCAAAGCCAAAGAAGACTAATAAAAAGAAGGCTATTGAAGCACCCTCCGCTAGTTCCTTACAAACTGTCTTGGTTCAAGCTTTACATTCAAACGATTCTAGTCTCCTTGAAGCCTGTTTACAACACTCAAAGCCAGAGACAATCCAAAACACCATTCGCCGTTTACCCACGCAATACTTGATTCCTTTATTGTTAGAATTAATGACTCGATTCCAAGAAAAGCCTGGTCGAGCACCTGTGTTACTTGTGTGGATTAAAGCCATTTTGACAATTCATACAGCTTATTTAATGACGGTCCCTGACTTGGTTGGCAAACTAGCAGGCTTTTACCAGGCGTTAGATACACGTTTAGCAGTTTTCCCTAAATTATTAGCGTTGGAAGGACGTTTGGATATTGTTCAAGGACAAGTGAATACAAAGGCCTATTCGAATGTAGATGATAAACAAGTACAACGTGCTCAAATGGCCGAAAATATTTATGTTGAGTTAGATTCAGATGAAGAAGCAGAAGCTGCTGAAGATGAAGAGCTATCCATGGATGAAGCTATAAGTGATAATGATGAAGAAATGGTAAATTTAAATTTGTTTTATTTTATTATAAAAAAGTGTAAATAACATGTGTGTGTGTGTGTTTTTATTTTAAGGATCAAGATGTATTAGAATATAGTGAAGAAGAAGAAGAAGAAGAAGAGGAAGAAGAGGAAGAAGAGGAAGAAGAGGAAGAGGAAGAAAGTGATGAAGAATAAAGAGAAAATGTATTATAATATTAATAGAAAATAAAATAAAGCAAAGTTTATATTTATATAGAGTTCTCTCTCTCTCTCTCTTTTAATTAATAGTAATAGATATAAAAATTAGTCTTCTCTGATACTTACTGTCTATATATTCCCGTTAAGCTATTTCCAACTGTATGATAAATAAGAAGTATTATTTCCTAGAATATCTATCTGTTCAATCATATTGATCTTTCCTGTTAATAAATAAAAAGTTATTAAGAATATATATATACACACACACATATATGTATATATTTGAAATAAGTCAAGTAGACGATAGTTTTGTCCCAAGAAATGACCAATATTGACCAAGCAGCTGACATGACCAATGAAAGAATTTATTAAGGTACTATATACATCTGAACGTTGTTTGTATAAACGCTTCAAATTAGTCTAAAAGCATCTTGGCGAAAAAAAAAAAACCACCGGAACTTAGTGGATTATGAATTTACAGTATTACTAAATAAAATGTCTATGCCGTTTCATAATAATATGCTTTGTTTTATTATTAGTGTCACAACATGCACATATCATTATTATTCATGGTTCTTAAATAATCTCCTCTCTGTTAATATTATTACTTTTTTTTTTCTTTAAGTCGCCCCTCATTCTTTCTTGCTCAGTTGGTTGAGCCTGTTGGTACTTTCGTAATGTCGTAAGAGTTTCTAAATGGAAAGGATCAGCTTCCTCAATCCATTCCATAGCATCATTGCCTTGTTCGTCGAAAATCTTTCCTTGTCCATTTTCGTAAAAAAAAAAAAGTGTGTGCTCATATTATTAGCTTTGGGTTGATAGTAAGAAAAAAAGGTTACCGCAGTTTAATTTCGCAAAAAAACTGCAAATTGATTTCACAGAAAAGCGCACTGTAAGTTTAGTAAACGTAATAAGCGTAATACCCGTAATGAGCGTAATAAGCGTAATAAGTATATTTAATATAAGTGCAGAGATACAACAATACTATGAATCGGAGCCTGTATATGACAATTGTTCAACTCTTATGCTTTGTATTATGCAATTGTGTCAGACAGTTGCTGTTGATAATTGCTTAAGTTGGATACGACATTCTGAACACTACTCGCACCTTTTTGTTAATAACGAGTTGGATCACAAAGAGAAAAAAAAAAGGTATCGTCTCTTTCAAATTCATATTTGTCTTTTGATAAAAGTCTCATAATAATTTTTACTGTGTCTAATTTGAAAGCCTGCAATAGTCTCTACTAAAAAATGTTTTCGTCCCAATAAGATTTTCATATCGGCTCTAATTTATTTACAATATGTCTCTAAAAAAATTTGCAACCGTCTCGTTTTAGGTTAAAACCTGTAGCGTATATAACTCAGGAGATACTAGATTAAAGAAAAACTGTATAAATCCGAACATTATACCTATTGATCCGTAAGATTCCCAAGAACTTACCAAATTGATTATGCCCCCAAGGAAATGAATACATTTTTAAATCATAGCATCTTATCGAATCAATTGAAATATGATTGATTCTGGTGGAGGATAATGTTGTAAACACATAACTCTGAGTTACATAACATTCAAATAAACAACCATTCAACGGGAAAACACAATAAATGTGATACAAAGTTAAAGATGTTAGTAATTAGTTATTAAGTGAACATAACATATGCCCACAGAATCAATTATGTATTAACTGAAAATAATACAATACAATAGCAAATATTATACTGTTAGCAGTACCATCATGTAAACTTCATCGTTATTTAAAATGGATTATTCGGCTCAAGTAACACTAGCCAATAAAGCTTGATCTGCTGTCAAAGTACAATGACAGTCATATACTTTTATCCTCAATGATTAAGTTGGGGCACACACCATCTAATCATATCCTGCTCTACACCAAGCAATTACTAATTGTACACACTATCTAACTCCAATTCATATAAATAGGTTTAGTTTTATTTGATCTTTTGTTCTTTACTTATATTTTAGTTTTTAACGATAATAAACTTTACAAACCCCAAGGGATTCTCACTTGCTTCTTTTGTCCCTTCGCATTGTTTATTATTACCATTCACAACAGATAGCCAATAAAAACTTTTCATTATTAATATATATGTATAGATACATATTCATTTGGTATGTAGAATAGTTATATTGCTGTTATATACAAATTCTGGGTTTAATAAAAGAATGCATAGTTAAAGATCATAGTGACAGGTATAGATTATATGTCAAAGCATATTTGGTAGTTAGAATATAGTAACAAGTTCAAACTGCGACAATTTTAATAAAAGGATTAAAGGAGACTCATTTCACTTAACCACTTTGTGATGGAACTTGATATTTTAAAGAAAAAGAGAAAGAAAAAGATAAAGAAAAAGAAGAGAGAAAGAGAACAAAAGGTAGTATGGTTTGAGACTGTGTTTCATTCAATAAAGAAAAGTAAAATAAAAAAATAAGAATTGAAGGTTAAAGATCATTCTGTGTCTACACAACTGCTTGTATTTATTTAATGAATCCTGAATTAAAGAAATGAAAAAGATAAGTCATGAAACAGTGTCAGTATTCAGATATACATCTTGTTGATTCAAGAGACTGATTTCTATGGATTATCTATTGTTTGATCTGAGTGTATGTTCCTGATATTTTTTATAGTTTTATTTTATTGGATCAAAGACGACCTGAATCCTTTGTCGAGGTTATAAAAATAAATATTTTAGAAATGATACGATGTCTTATTTAGTTGATACATCTAGACGATTGGATGTCAATAAGAAGTTTTATATTATTTACAAGATGTTATATACAGAGTTTTATTTCATATTCAGGCTTACATTTTATCCTGTATTATGTAATTCATCTACTACAATATTACTTATGACTATATCCAGAGCTTGTTCTATAACAACTATAAGTGCGTGTATCTTCCTCCATATTCGCCAGAGCTTAACCCCATCAAGCAATTTTGGACGTTAATTAAACGTAAAGTTAGACGTGAAAAGCTTAAAGATACCGAAACCCTGCAAGAAAGAAGAATTGTTGGTGCTGCGAATGAAGTTCCTATTCAACATTTTGAAAATATAATTCAACATTCAAAGAACCAGTTTGATAACTGTTTGAATCATATTCCAATTTAATACCTAATATTTTTATTTAAAATAAAGTGTGAAATGACCCTCTCACAATCCACGAATTGAACTTCAAACAACCAGTTTTTTTTATTTTATTTTATTTTTTTTTTTTTTTTGGTGAGACCTCCACTATTTATTTGAAAACCTGTACTTTTTTTAGCTATAACATTTGGTTATAGCAAAGGACACTTTTGATTGGCTAGTTGTTAGCTGTTCAACTTGATATTCTAAAAACTATAACGCGTTGTTATAGCTGTGTTATACTGTTGTTATAGTCAAAAATTTTATGGCAGACGGTGTCAAATCGTTTAAGTGATTCCCTTTTAATGCTACAACAACGCCTCTCTGCTTCTTTATGTCTTCTCTGCGCAATTTATACGCTCTGTCATGAGCTGGCTTATAATGTCATGTTTCATGATTAAACATGCAGATCATAAATTTATTTAAAAATTCTATCCTGAATCTCTCTTGATCCGCTCCATCTAATAATATTAAAATCACTAACACTTTATTATCAACAACATACCTTATTCGGTCGTAACTAACACTTTTTTGATTCGAATCTTATCTTAGACTTCTTTAACAATTCTTATAAATACTCATCAATTTAAATTCATAAATAAAAATGATTGACTTTAGAACTATTGTTCCGTCTCATTGACTTTTTTTTTTTTTTTTATCTTTTTATTATTTTCATTTTATAATAATTTTTTTTTGATATTTTACAAGTAATATCACAGTTTTACCTATGATTTTAACAGTTAGGTATTCATATAAGAATATCTAAGATCAGGGAGGCATTAGAAAAATATTAGTTACGACAGAATAATCCTACTTAGTATTGTCAGTAGAGTGTACCAACTTCCTTAAGTTTATAAAACATGAAAAAGTATAATACATAAATAAGTTGAAGCTGCATTCCTTTATACTATTTGTCCAGGTACTTTAAATCTAAAGTTTAATAAAGGAAGAGTAAGTGGCTCTGACTATGCCTATTTATTTCGATGGTCGTTGAATTCTTATAAAAAAAATTATTTGATGATATGAGATTATAGCATATGCATGCATAAAAGGGAAATGTTTTTATTTTTTTTTGAATACCACAACTCGGCAACTACACCTAAAATCTTGGGTTTATAAAGAAAAAAATTGTGGTAAATAAAAAACTTGATCGGAAAGGGTAGCGCCTTTCTGTTGGCCAAGCGGCGATCATGGAGAGATGAACTTTGTTAGCTGTAGATGGGAGTGATTAAATAATAAAATCGGGGTTAGTTCTGAGCTTTGATGATAACATGCTACCTTCCAGGATCCAATGTTCAACACCAGGCCTTCAAATGGAGGTCGATAAAAAGATGTTGTTAAATCGTGGGGAAATTTCCTACCATGCAAGAGAGGAAAGCCCGCAGCATTGAGAGAATTCCTGGGAGTAACACGGCTGTAGTAGAAGCAAACAAGAACAGAATCTAATCCACCTCTACACTACAAAGGACTTCCTCTTCAATAATTTTTTTTCTCATATAAAATAAAAAAAAAATGAAAAAGAAAGGAGGATGGGCTCTAAAGTTAATACGTATTGTGTAGTACAATTGCTATAAAAAGTTACACATTATTTATTTAGAACCACTGTCATACTTGTTGCGGTTACAGAATACTTATAAATTATAATATGTAACAGTAAGGAAACAATATAAACTATTAGTTTGGTTATACACAAAGACTTGAAATAGAAGAAATATTATGTAAAGAATTGACAAACGAAGAAGATGTTATTAAATTTAACAAATTAAAAAGCAACGACATACATGAAAAAACATGAAAGAATAAGTTATCATAAAAAAAAACCTGTATGGCAAAAATAAGCACACAACTTTTTATAGAACACAGTTTTGGGATAAAGAAAAAAAATATTAATTCAAAGACGAGGCAATAGACTCATCAGCGATAGACGAAAATAATAATAATAATATGAAGGCGAATATTAATAATAACAGCAACAACAATATCATATAAATAGCAAATTTTTAATGATGAGGACACAACGAAGGACTGATAACGCAAAAAATAGAATGAAACTGATGGCAGACTTGTTATAGCTGATACATCAAATAAGCTATCTAACATTAAAAATAACTACTTTAATAATAAGGAAGGATATTAAGGATATCGACTTAGTGGCCAAAGCTGATAAAAATGATAGAAGATCTATGAATCCTCTTAACATTGGTAGTTGGGTAAGATATGTAGAGAGCTATAAAAACTTTAGAAGTTATGACAATGATCAAACAAGCAAATCTGCTACCACCTTAGTGAATTCCACGATAAATATTTGGTACCAAAACTTGGCTATATAAGACAAAGAACCTATGGATCGAGGCTATATATCGTTAAAATGAAAGTTATGGGCGTATTTTAAGTTACAAAAAAAAATGCAATTTTGATTTTTGACTTTTGATGTTTTCAGAACGAATTCTAACGTTAAAGCAAATATCATTCATTTCTGATTAATGCACACATAAGTTTCTAAAAATAAAAGTTGGATATCTCTAATATGATGGATGCTGAAGCTTTTGACAAGTTCTTAATTGCTGGTCTCCAATCAGCACGAAACTAAAATCCGTATAATGGATGTAATTGATATGGATCATCCTTTACTTTATTGAGTGAAGTCATTAAAGTCGCTTATCACACATATGAGGATAATTGACAAAAATTATAACAGTAGTGTGAGTTCAAATAATGTGCGTGGTAAGTGTGATGGTATGACTTACAGAAGAAAAGAAAGAGAAAGAGAACAGAAGGAAGTATAGTTTGAGACTTGTTTATTCAATACAAAAAGAATGATATAAGGACTATTTCGTGTCTACACAACTACTTGTATTTATATTAATGAATCCTGAATCAAAGAAATAAAATAACTAGAAAAGAACAAGAGTCATGGAACAATGTTAGTATTCATCTATACACGTCTTGTTGATTCAAGAGACTAATCTGATTAAGTTTTAAATAAAAAATTTATTATTCAATCTGAGTATATGTTCCTGATATTTTTTATAGTTTTGTTTTATTGGATCAAAGACGACTTGAATCCTTTGTCAAGGTTATAAAAATAAATATTTAGAAATGATACAAAGTCTTATAATTGATACATCTAGACGATTGGATGTCAATACGTTTTATATTATTTACAAGATGTTATATACAGAGTTTTATTTCATATCCAGGCTTATAGTTTATCCTGTATTATGTAATTCATTTACTATAATATTACTTATGCTTATATCCAGAGCTTGTTCTATAACATTACTCACCAATAACGATTGTTGGTTCTTCACTTGAATGTATACTTTAAATAAAATAGAGAGATGGAAAAAAAAGAATGAGGGAGGGAGGTGAACCAAACAGGGAATCAAAATGCATGTTGTATAGGGAGCGTATAATTTAATTATGATTAGTCGACAGTGTAGAAGGATTTTTTTTAAATTTTTATGTTTTTATTTCCTAGATACACTATATTTTTAATCCAATAATGCAAAGTAAGCTATTGTAAAATGTATTTAGTCTACTGATGCTTACGTGTTTTTCCATAGTACCTGAAGATCTCCTTTTATTTAAGATACCATCTGATTATCGTCCTGGTGATGACAAACTTAGCAAAATCGTTTTGTCTAATTCAACTATTGTTGATCAAATTCTGAAATCTCTTTTGGATGTTACACCCGGTACTTATACCACTGATAATACTGAGTGGTCAAACGGCTTGAGAAGTGATATCCTTTATGTCTCACGTACCGGCATTTCCAGTAGTCTCCCACCTATACTAATCGAAGTACAAAAACGCGTAGATCAAACCTTCATGGCGAGATTAATAACTTACTCCATCAACGTCTTCATGCGATATAAATGTTATCCAATTGTGTTAATATTCTGTATAGATACAGTGAGTCAAGCTGTTATGCATACATTTGAGCAATCAAACACAAAAGCGAATATGTTTGAAACAATATGTTATAACTGGGCTAAAAAGTGCTATTTAATTTCTAATCGAATCATCGATCCTGCCTTAAGCAACAAAAGTTCTGCCAACATGGATCCCATTGTAGCAATACAGTACTTCTTTGGTAGTCAACAAAGAAACATCATGGCTTTGGATCATTACGATGATGAGACGATTATTGAACTATATACAATCGCCAAAAATGAAACAGAAAAATATGCTAGTGCCAGCGAGTCCCAGTTGAATGCTTTGGCGACAATATGTTCTACTTCTGAAAACCAGTTTAAAAAAATCAGAAACCTTCTTAAAGATGAACTGCCAGCAAACAGCAAAGTTTTTAAATATGTTAATCAAGGTATTGATTACCATTCAAAATTAAAAAGAAAATATGAAGAAATTGTATTTGAAGATAAGGACGAGACAATAACACCAATGGAAGAACCAGCGGAAATCAAATTCATTGAGCCAGTGGTTCGAGATTCGTTGACTAATGAAGAAATAAAGTTCATTGAAAACTTTATCTCGAAAAAAAAAGGCAGAATGTCTTGGAAGATTTGTTGGGAGACTGGTAATCAAGTTGGTTACTTTAAACAATATGGAAATGGGGAGAGCTTACGCGTAACATATTCACGTGTAAAAAAGAGTTTAAAATAAAAGAAATGTAGCAAATGTTGTTGTGGGGTTTTGACTTTATGAATTGTAGATTAAGCGGTTAAGCGAAATGAGTCCCTTTTTTTTTTTTTTTTTTTTTTTTTTTTTTTTTTTTCACATGGCACTTGGGCATGAAGGGGAAAGGAATCAAAAGCAGAAAAGTTAACGAATAGGAAGATATTAAAGAGGGAATCCTACTAGGTTATGTGTTGACATTATTTTGGAAGTGTAATTGCCAAATAAGATTCGAACAAAGGGGCGTAAGAACAACAGAATTAAAAGGCTGATCATCGAAAACCGATCCCCAATGAGCTTTTCATAATCCAAGTAGAACACAACCGGTCACGGACAACAGAGATACCGAAGAGGCTATAGGAGATTTTATTCGTCTGAATTCCCCATAATCCAAAGTGAAAACTAGAGACAGTAACTGATGAGAATTGATCTGTAGGTCTGGGAAAAAAGAGTTTATAATCGTATGCCATACATATCGTCTAACTGGACATTCATAGATAAAGTGTTTTAGAATATCCTCAGGGTGATGGCAATGAATACATGCAGACGATGGATGAGTATCTGGGACCAAGTAGTGAAGAAGCCTTTTGGTAGGGATCTTCTTATGGATTGTTCGAAACCACACTATGTGGGCTGCAGGAGGAAGGGGAATATACCAAAATATGTCCCATTTTGTTGGACTAAATTCAGTTATAGCTTGAGGTTCAAACAAGGTATTCCGTATCCAGAGGCCTAAGTTTTTGGGAGAATCGAAAAACCGAATAAAAACTGACATTTGTGTTTCGAGAATAGGCCATAACCCATCATCTTGAAGAGGAGGGGTGGCAGTAGGTGCAGTAGTATGCAGATAGTGAGAAAGGTTGGACCCAAGTTGGATTAGATTGGAACCCACGGCCACACGAAACTTGCAGAGTAAAGTGGGGTAGCGTGCCTCCAGATCTGTTCGTTGTCGAAGATAGCCAGTCGCTGTGTCAATGATAAAAAAGTCCTTAGCAATTACTTTAGACATACCGGTAGCATTTTGTGGAAATACTGAGGATAGCAACGACTCCCTTGAAGAAATTTCAGGAGAAAGGGAAAGATAAGTTCGCTTGAGCAATGGTTGGTGGTGGCAATGAGTCGAATGAAGAAAAGATCAATTTAAATGCGTTATTAGTCAGTCGATGAAAACCCTTCCGTCTTGTAGAAAGTAATAAAGGCCATAGGTAAGAAGATGAGCCTTCAGTAGCAATGAGAGATAGATCATACTTGATATACAGAGTGCTATTATGAAGAGATGTATTACTGCTATATTGTGGTCGTTGTAAAATGGAAGGCGAAATTACAAGGTCGGCCAACCAGCGCCAATGTAATTTCAATTGTTATACCATGGGATCCAACACACCCAAGCCGCCATTATACTTGTACGGAACTAAGTTACGGTAAGCTATACGAGGAAAACGAGAAGCATTGATGAATGAGCCACATATACCCCGGATCCGATCAATCTGAGATTTTGTGAGGGGAACCACCCTTAGCATATGCCATAGTTTTGAGAGTAGCAGCGTGTTGATTACTACCGTTTTTCTGATTACCGACAGGTTACGCTCAGAATGGATTTGACAGGTGATTTAAATTTTCTGGATTAACTGGTCAACAGCATAATTTCTCTGACTCACATTAGAATACAGAGGGTAGCCAAGGTATTTCAATGCTTGTGGAGAGTGTTTATCATGTCAAGAAGTAATAGGGGAAGCCTGAGAGGCCAAAAAAGAAATCCAATTTTGATTAGAATTACCAGATAAAGAAAATGCTTGAGTTTTGACAAAGTTCAGTTTCGCGGTAGAGGCAAGTGAGTATTGGTGGATCAAAAATTCCAAACGATGAAAATCATCATGATCTTGAAGCAGTACCAGAGTGTTATCAGTATAGGCCATCACCTTGAGGGGAGGGAGAGAATATCCCGATGCAAGATCAGGAAAAGTAAATCCTCGAAGCATTGAAGATTGTTGAATAGACCTCAGAAAAGGATCAAAAGCGATGTTAAACAGCAAAGGCGAAAAAGGATCCCCCTGACGAAGCCCGCGTTGTTGAAGAACAGGGGCAGAGAGATGACCATTAATGTTGATGTGAATATTCGTGTTGAAAAAAAGAGAACAAAGAGAGGTGATAATCAGGTCAGGAATACCAATTTTTTTCATCATGTGAGCTAGATACATTGGATGAATACGATCATATGTTTTCTCTTGGTCAAATAACAAACCAATGGCGGTCGAGGAAGTATGTTCAGCAATAGGCATAACAGTATTAAGATTTTTCTCATTTTTGCCTATAAAGCGATGTGGCATAAAGCCCATTTGTTGTGGACTGATAGAGTAGTTAAGATATTTCATTAAACGAGCATTGAGAAGACGGGTGAAAATTTTGGCATCGGTATTAATGAGGCTGATAGGGCGATAATTATTTAAATTCTTAAGGTCACCTTTTTTAGGCATTAGAATCATACAAGCTTTGTTCCAACTTGCAGAAAATATGCTTTTCGACAGCGTATTGTTGTAAACCTGAATAGCTACTCGACGTGTAGCTAAACTGTTTAAGATATGAAACAAAATCTGATAGGGTATTCCATCCGTGCCTGGGCTACTTTGATTTGGAGAACGTTTAACGGCGTCGAGTAAGTCCTCACTACTAAATGGTTCCATCAAAGATTCCCACTGCTTGTCGTTTAGAACTGAAGAAGGGTCAATAGTTTTAGCTAAATCCTCCACAGCCTGTAGATCGATGTTGTCGGATGTATATGACTGTTGATAAAAAATTCGAGCTGCCTCTGTCAAAGTTCCCGGAAAAGTGCACGAAGCAGAGGTAATCGGATGAGTTAAATTTGGTATGAAACTTTTGGTTAAACGAGTAGCTATAGAACATTTAAGATATGCAGGAGACGATTCGCCTGTTTCTCTCCAAAATTTCTGGACACGTAGAGAATCATTATCTACCATCTCCTCCTGTAGTCTCTGCTCTGAATTTGGGTTTCCACTCTGTAGAGTCTAAACTGTATTGTACCATAGCAAGAGAATTGGCTGTCAAAAATCTCATGCCGTTTCTGCTGTAACCGTTCTAACTGTTTTCTGCGCCAATTGGCATGTGTACGACTAAATTTACGAGCCACCTTCGTAACTGTGGTTTTAATGGAATCCCATTGAATTTGCGGGGTGGTACCCAAGCGGAAAGAGTTACATTGACTCACAAAACCGGCCCAATGTTTTGCACTCTTCCCTTTAATGATGTATTACTTATTATTGGGACAAGCTACATACACAATTCTTATATCATTATAATCGTTGAAAAGCTGTCTATATAGATATAGTCGAAAATAGAAATACTATTTGAAACTCAGAAAGAAATTAAAGTTTAAAATCATGATGTACATTGGGCCGGTTTTGCGAGTCACTGTACGCCAATTACGGCTATTACGGCTATTACGACTATTACGGCTGTGATGGAACGTAGATAAAAAAATAAAAGAGAAAATAGAAGAGAGAGAAAGGGAACAAAAGGAAGTATAGTTTGAGACTGTTTTATTCAATTAAAAATAAAGAATAAAAATTGAAGGTTAAAAGAAAGTTAAAGAAAGAAGTTAAAGATTATTTTGTGTCTAAACAACTGCTTGTATTTATATTAATGAATCCTGAATCAAAGAAATAAAAATAACCGTCAAAGAACATGAGTCATGAAACAGTGTTAGTATTCGGATATACGTCTTGTTGATTCAAGAGATTGATCTATGGATTATCTATTTGGTGTTATAATGATCTGATCAAGCTTTAAATAAAAATTTACTGTTTGATCTGAGTATATGTTCCTTATATCTATTTTATTGGCTCAAAGGCGACCTGAATCCTTTATCAAGATTATAAAAATAAATATTTATAAATGACACGATATATTATTTAGTTGACACATTTAGATGAGTAGATGTCGATAAGTTTTATATTATTCACAAGATGTTATATACAGAGTTTTATTTTATATCCAGGCTTATATTTTATCCTGTATTATGTAATTCATTTACTATAATATTACTTATGATTATATCCAGAGCTTGTTCTATAACAACGGCTATTACGGCTATTACGCCAATTACGTCAATTACGCCAATTACGCCAATTACGGATATTACGGATATTACGGATATTACGGATATTACGGATATTGCTATTTAGACCTGAAGAACAAAATAGGAAATGTTATTATGCTAGAATCTTCTTGAATCTTTATTTAATAGCGAATTCAAAGATATATAAAGGAATAAAATTTTTATATTATACTATCAATCGAATTTGAGCTCGGTCAAATAATAAGAAAGAAGGGAGGGAAAAACTAAATATAATAAAGTAAATAAAAAATTTTTTGAAGGGTGGGCATAATAACATTTCCTATTTTGTTCTTCAGGTCTAAATAGCAATTCTCAGTCGAAAGAAATTTCTCGAGAGAATTTCTTGAGACCGTCGGAACAAAATAGGAAATGTTATTATGCTAATCCAGAGCTTGAAAGGAATCAGAAGCATCAAAAAATTCGTCTTGACTGGATAGAATCGTCGATGTAAAGTCAACTTGCGCCATTTGATTCCGCTGGTAATGACGAACAAATGTTTCTGATGAAGCCCAGTTACCAAGAGCCACAATGCTGTCTCGAGAAATACCTAGATCTAATGCCCTAGAAGATGCCAACGATCGAATAGAGACCCCATGTTCATTTGTACACAAAGAGATGAAACGACGATGTAACCACTTAGAAACAGTCGATGCGGATAACGGTTCTTTTATATTGTTAGACTTGACAAAGAGAGTCGAATTGTCTGGACGAGCTTGTAGTGCCGGATGATCTTGGATTGCTTTAAAGCATTGAACGGGACATAATTCATAATCCTCGGTATGTGGGTGAACCGTGAAAGGTTTGATAATACGGCGTTTACTACGAGTTTCTTTCGGTGCGACCACTTGAAACTGAAGATGACCATTTTCTAGTACGGAACACGATGCATAGGGGATACGAACCAGGTCAGACGGACGGAGAAAAGCAGCCATTGCCAGGAGAAAAGCCAATTTCTGTTGCAACAACAGGATTGGAGTAGAGGATCTAGAAGCAATAGATCGAGCATAGGCGAAAGCTGGAGACACATCAATAGTCGGCCGGTGTATAGACACTGGAGGATCTTCCTTTGACATATGGTCTATATAAGAGTTAATCAGTTCACTTTCACTAATACTTTTAGAGTTGTCATGGAGATGAGCCACCGCTGTACGTAAAGACTTAAGAGTGGAAGCCAGTAGATTATGCTCTTGACGCATGTCAGCCAGAAAGTTTACTAGATCTGTAGGAGTGTAAGCCGTATAAGAAATCCCATTATTAGTAGCCCAGGCCAGAAATCGTAACTGACTCTTACGGTAGCCCCGATTAGTCCCATTGTTTGCCAACTGCCTTACTAGTAGATCCTCAACCGCTTGTGCATTGAGGTTTTTATGCACTAGTTTATTCCTGATAATGTCCACACGGAGAGCATCCAATTCCGAGGTAACAGTGGGTGTGGAGTCTTGGGGGATGTCGTTTGCACCGATTGTGGGGGCAGGAGCCATGGATCCGTTAGTGCTAGACGTTGAATTAGAGGAAACCAAATCGCGCTGGGCCAGTATGGCACAACTAGAGTGGCCCGGGGAAGTTTTTCTCGTATAATCTTGTGGAGTACCCGAGTGATGAGGTTCCAAGGTGGATTGATGTAAGGATGTGGAAACTTCGTCCATGGGATGGTAAACGCATCCGTATGGATAGCGTCCGGATCGGGAAGCCAAGACACGTACTTTGGTAACAGTTTGGTTGTCCTGTCGGCGAAGAGGTCGATCGAGAACGGGCCCAACAGTTGATTCATCTGGTGGAAAATCGATGGGCGGATTTGCCACTGATTCTTGAAAAATGTTCGACGAGATTCCATATCGGCTATAGTGTTGTGTATTCCACTGATATGTTGTGCTTGAATCATTATCTTGTTGTGAAGGCACCAATTCCAAACTTCGGTTGCCAGTTCCAGTAATGGGAGAGAACGTGTCCCGCCTTGTTTGTTGATGTATGAAAGACTGGTGGTGTTGTCTGTCCTGATCAGCACTGTAGAGTTCTCCGGAATAGGAAAAGTCTTGAGAGCCAGGTGGGCCGCTTTGAGCTCTCTCCAATTGATTGATTGTTCCGCCTCCATTGAAGTCCAATAACCGTGAGCTCGATGCTGTTTCCAACTGCAGCCCCAACCCGTATCGCTCGCGTCCACAAAAATAGTTTGAGTCGGTGTTGATGGTAGGAATGAACGACCGTTCCATTTCTTGAGGTTGTGATACCACCATGAGAGTTCCTCCAGACTGGCTTGATCTAATGGTCGAGGTTTGTCCCAATCGGCATCCGTCTTGACCGTTTGATTCTTGTAATATAGGAGATGTCGAGTATACAGTCGAGCTGGAAAAATTGCAAACGTAGCTGCCTGTATTCGCATCGTCAAGCTGTGTATTACTCGAGGAGTTTGACGATTGGGCTTGTCCAACACTTGCTTGATTGATCGCCGGATGTCGCGAAGTTTCTTGAGAGGGAGAGACGCTGTCATCTTTGTGGTATTCAATACAAAGCCGAGGTGTTCTAGTTGTTGCGTGGGTGTTAAGACCGACTTCTTGAAGTTGACGAGCCAACCTAGTTGTTGAAGAAGAGAAACCACCTTTTGAGATTGT
This sequence comes from Cokeromyces recurvatus, assembly GCF_025118155.1. Taxonomy (NCBI): domain Eukaryota; kingdom Fungi; phylum Mucoromycota; class Mucoromycetes; order Mucorales; family Mucoraceae; genus Cokeromyces; species Cokeromyces recurvatus. The sequence continues at coordinate 109,019 of NW_026251431.1, forward strand.
TGAAGAGCTAATTCTTTGCTGTCTGCTACCAAGAGCCAGTCGTCCAAGTAAGCAGAGATCCTGATGCCTTGACAGCGTAGGTGTTCTAAAATGGGCTTGCAGACTTTGGTAAAGACATAGGGACTTGAGGCTAAACCAAAAGCGATTGTACGATACTGGTAGACTTGACCTTTCCATTTCAGACGTAAAAACCGTCTTGAGTCTGGATGGAGACCTATATGAAGGAATGCGTCCGATAAGTCGATTGAGACTAGGTAATCGTTTTGATGGATCATTAATGATACTTCTCGTAATGTGTCCATTTTGAAATGAGGAGCGTGAAGGTATTGGTTGAGGCGCTTGAGATTGAAGACTGGGCGAATGCCTCCATTTTTCTTGGGGATGACAAACATGGAGCTGTAAAACCCTGGTGTTTGTTGAACCGATTCTAGGGAAACAGGTTCTATTGCTTGTTTGGATAAGAGTTCTTGGATGGTCTGATCGATCAGAGGTATTTGATCTTGAGATAGAGGGTGAAAGGATGTTGGATTTATTGTTGTAGGTGGAGTAGTATGAAAATGAATCTTGTAACCGTGTTGAATTATGGTGTCGACGAATGAGTTGATGGGAATTTTTGTCCAGTTTAAATAGTATTTGCTGAGACGACATCCTACTGGGTCGAGTGTTGTAGCTGTAAGTATTGATGTGGTTACTGACGAAATGGGTTGGTGTTCTTCCTGTAGTTGTAGTTGTTGTTGTTGCCACTGTTGCTGTTGTTGGGACGAGAGCTGCTGCTGCTGCTGCTGTTGTTGTTGTTGTTGTTGTTGTTGTTGTTGCTGTAGTTGTTGTAGTTGCTGTTGGTGTTGTTGAGAAAACCACCCTGCTGCGAGGGTGGACCTGCTCGAAAAAACTGCTGATTGGAAACGTTTGAGGAAGAGCTGTTCAAGCCAGAATTACCATTTTGGAAGCGACGACGTTGGCGTTTGTTGATGGTTGCTTCCCGAGTGGCCTTTCTTGCCGCAGTCTGTTGAATCAGAGTATCGTGGAATACATCCAAAGGGAGAGTGTAATTAACTTCATTTGTAGATTTCATGGAGAACGAAGGATCAATCGCACGAAGAGCAATGTTATTACGGGTTTGCGTCATTGATGCACCGAGATGTAACAACAATTTTCGGATATCCTGAAGCATGGTACAATAGCGTTCCAAGTTTGGATTGCCAGCTTCGGATGAGACAAGTTCATGACTAAGAATGTCAAGGGGACGATAAACTGCAGATAGCAAATATTGAAATTGCTTGATGGAATTGTCTTCGTAACGTTGGCCTTTATTCATAAGGCGCTCCGCTGTTGGGATGGTAGCGGGTGCTTTGTAATCCAAATGGGCCATGGGAGGGTAAGACTCAATGATCGTCTTACGTTCGGAGTCAGTAAGTAAAGGTGAAGTGTTCAATGGAGCATTTAAGTTCATCAGTTCAGCAAGACCCTCTGAAGGGGACCAGTCGTAATGGGGTCGGGTACCCATTGAGTGTAGAGGTAAGATAGCAGTGTCATCCGCTGACTGCATCGAGGTAGTGGTAGCATTCTGTAATTGTTCTTGTAGGGCAGCGATCTGTTGCTGCATCATGTGAAATTGTTCTTCAAGGGAGGACATTGAAAATATTAGGAAAAGAAATTTTAGGAAAGAAATATTTGCAACTTTATAGGAAAGTGTGTGACAAATAAGCTGGTAATGACCGAGCGAAAAAGAAGATTGATAGTATAATATAAAAATTTTATTCCTTTATATATCTTTGAATTCGCTATTAAATAAAGATTCAAGAAGATTCTAGCATAATAACATTTCCTATTTTGTTCCGACGGTCTCAAGAAATTCTCTCGAGAAATTTCTTTCGACTGAGAATTACGCCAATTACGCCAATTACGCCAATTACGCCAATTACGCCAATTACGCCAATTACGCCAATTACGGATATTACGGATATTACGGCTATTACGGATATTACGGATATTACGGATATTACGGCTATTACACCAATTACGCCAATTACGGATATTACGGATATTACGCCAATTACGGATATTACGCCAATTACGGATATTACGCCAATTACGGCTATTACGGACATTACGCCAATTACGCCAATTACACTTGTTACGACTATTACTGCTACAGTGACTCACAAAAGTGTGGCAATGTTTTATGATTTTTAGCTTTCCTTAATGCACAACATAAATGAATAAAGATACATTAATAAAAGTATTTTTAATGGAAAGTTGACAAAATTTACATTATTTTTATAGCTTCTTAGTCTCATTTACATCCATGAATGTTTATTTCGACAGCGATCATGTCCTTTTATACGATTTAGCCATTTCGCTGCATGATAATTTTTTCTTTATCTATTTTTTTTTTTTTTTTTTTTTTTTTTTTTTTTTTTTTTTTTTTTTACAAAAACACCATTTTTTTTTATTTTAAGTTATATTTCATATTATTATTGAATTAACAAAAAGGTTTACTTCCTATTTAATATCGTTTTTCTCTCAAATTCATTACTAATCTGAACAACATTTGTGCATCATTCCCACTAACACATAGATCATCACATACATTAGAATGAGACCAATTCCTTATGATAAAAAGTTGGATATTTTAGCAAAACTTAATGCTAAGGAGTCTTATGGGGATATTTCCAAGGCAATGGGTGTTTCAATTAGCACAATTGACAGAATTGCCAAAGAAAATCAAATTAAGATTAACGTAAAAGAAGGTAGACCAAAGAAGATTAGCCCATTACTTACTTGGAAGGTTGATTGCGCGATCTTTTTATATTGGTCATTTTATCACTGCCCGGAACTTACATGGTCAAGGGTATGATATTTCCGCGCAAACCATTCGCAGATTCTTAAAATCGTCTAACTTTGATTCGAAGATTAAGAAATCTGCATTACCATTGACGAATGAGTGTAGACGAAATCGTCTAAAATGGGCCAGAGCTCATAGAAACTGGACGGTTAAGGATTGGAAAAAGGTCGTCTTTAGTGACGAAACAAAGATAATCATTTGGGTTCAGATGGAAAGCAATGGACATGGGTTAAAAAGGGTGAACCTCTAAAAGACCATAACATCAACTGTAAGTACAAAGGTGGGGGTAGAAGCTTAATATTATGGAGTTGTTTCACGCAACATGGTCCTGGTTTTATTGCCAAGATTGAAGGCGGGATGGACTCGCAATTATATTGTGAAATATTAAAAGGTGACTTTATGGAGACGCTCACGGATTATGGCCTTTGTAAGAAAGATGTAATCCTTCAACAAGACAATGATCCGAAGCATACATCTAAATATACAAGAAATTGGTTCAAAAGAAATAAAATAAATGTCCTTGAATGGCCATCATACTCACCTGATCTAAATCCAATTGAAAACCCTTGGTTTTATTTGAAGTGCAGGCTTGCTGCCTATGATAGTCCACTAAAAAACATGGATGAGTTACGGGAGCGAGTTGCTGATGTTTGGTACCATAAAGTTACAGCCGAACTATGCTTAAAACACATAGAAAGTATGCCAAGATGTGTTGAAGCAGTAATTAAAGCAAAAGGTGGTGCTATCAAGTACTAAACATAAAAGGTACGTTATTCATTTCATTTTTCAATAAACTATTTGCATTAAATCTTTATACACATAACTTTTAAGATTATTTTTTCAAAGAAAAGCATTATATAATGAATATATGCTATAAGTATCATCAAAAAGAGGCGACTTCTGTCTTTCTGCCAGTATATACTATATAGTACTTTACTTAATAAATAGACGATTTGTTATTGCCGATTTGCATAAATTACCTAAAATTCTGAAACATTGCCACACTTTTGTGAGTCACTGTAATTATTTGAATCAGATATAGCATTTGAAGCATAATTGACAGCTGAGATTAATTGATCAGTCAGGTTCTTTATTATCAAGGTTAAACGAAATTCATAATTATCTATTGGATATGTCTATGGTTTTATAATATTAAATCAAAAAGTTTTACTCTTTTTCAGAAGACATAAATAAGGATCCATTTTATATAACTTTGAAAGACGGATTTTTTGAAATAAAAGAATTGAACAAAGTTTTCACAAACTTTCTATTTTTCTTATATTTTTTTTCTTTTACCTTACCTTATTTTTTCCTTCTTAATCAACATTTTTTTCTGTGAATCACTTACTAACTATGAATCCTACTTCTGCTTCTGGTGAAACTGGTACTGCTACTTCTATTGCTATTAATTCTGTTGGTGATAACTCTTTCCCTGATGGTTCTTCCTTGTCTTCTTCTGCCATGGTGGATAATTTCTTGGAATCTCAGTCTCCTGTATCTATGGTTATAGACAGTCGAAATTCTGTGGTCTCTGTTGAAGAGCCTAAATCTATCGTAGCATTCGCCCTGGAAGAATTTAGGAGTGAGATGAATGACATATTTAAAACCTTGATCTCAGCAAGAATCAAAAGTGATCAAAAGGCAATTGATGAAGCGTTAAAGAGGATGGAACAAACTAAACTAGCTCTAAAGAGCATCGAGGAATACCATACCCTTGTTAACAGTGAACAGCGTTTGAATAAAAATTCAAACAGCATTAATAATGAAGTTGGCCTTACTTTGAACCGAAGAGATTTGCCAAAGTTCCAATTGAGTACTGCGGTTATCAAGCATTATCCTAATGAAGAATCCTTTGAGTCAGTTGAGCACTTTTTAAGAACTTTTGAAAAAGTCATTACTTCGTCCACAATTGATATAGAAAAAGTATGGAAAAAGTACTTACCTTTGTGCTTGCCACCTGGTGACGATCTGTGGATAGAGAATACCTTGCTGAAATGCAAGAATTGGAAAGAAGCCAGAGAAGCTTTTAGCAAGCATCATGGATCGACAATTGTAACAAGAAGATTTATGGAACAAGTCTTTACCATGAAAATGCATCCAAAGGAAAGTATCGTTGAATATTCAAAAAGATTTTTGCAAACCATGTACAATGCAGGCATCCCTCGTGATGACAGACGGGTAGCTGACCGTTTTCTAGCTTCCTTGATAATACCTGTACAAACGGTTATTAGAATGGCTATTGCCAGCATCAAGAGGAGTGTTGGAGAAGAAGGCACGAAAGATTGGACAGTAGAAAGTCTTACGGAATTGGCAAGAGATATTCTAGGTGATGATAATTCAGCCTACAAGTATGCTACAAGCTTAATCCCAGGTTCTTACTCGGGATTGAAGAAGGCTATAGCAAGAGTCGAAGACACAATCCAAAGAAACATATAAAAGGAAATAAACTCAAAATTCAAAAGCCTGAATCCTGTTTTTGTAAGCATCATGGAAAAAACCGAACTCATAACTCAGAGACGTGTTCCTCCTAACCTCTAAAGTTAAAGAAAATTTTAAACTTACAGAACCTAAAAAAGCTGTAAAGAAGAACGAATGTTTTGTATGTGATGAAACGTATACACCCGGTCGTAAGTGTAAAAAACTTGAAAGTAAAACTGTTCTCGCTGTTGCTTCTGGTCCTGCCCAAGAAGATATTGAGGCAATGGAAAAAGAATTAAATATGGTGGAAACACCTTTAATTAATAATAATTCAGAGCACACCATAATGGAAGATCAATATGAGTGTAAGTTTCCAAATAAAAAGAGAATGAGTAATAAAGAAAATGAAACTAATCCATTTAATTTTCTGACTCCTATTAGGATAGAGAGGACAATCTTAAAGGGTCGCATTGATTCTGGTAGCTCTGTTAGTTTCATTGATGCAAATATTTTTAAAAATAAACTGAATTTAAATAAAATAATAAAACTTAATGGTACTTATAACTTTTTAAATGATAATAATAATGTTTCTCGTATTGGTAAGACTGAACCATTGACTGTTGAGTATACAAATGGTATCAAATTTAAACATTCTTTTGAGATTATAAATTTCAATCGAGAATTCAATTTTGATGTACTGTTAGGAGTTGATATACTTACGAAATTAAATATTTCACTTCATGGTGTAGCATATAAGTTGGATGATGACTACAAAGAGAACGTAGACAATTTTAATAATATTAATCATGATGAGGAGAAAAAGTACTTGCCTGATGAGTCCCCGGCTGGAACACCAGAGCAAAGAAAAACATTTATGATGTACATAAAATCCACTATTAATGAAAACCAGAATATTCCTGAGACATCATCATGTCCAATTAAAGAATCAATTGTTCATTTACCTACTCCTCCTGAAGCAACTGCTTATAGACGTCAATATCCTGTCCCAATTGCTTTACGACCAGTTTTAAATGAGCAAATTAAAACATGGTTACAAAAGGGAATTATTGTGAAATGTAAATTAAATACCTCATTTAATAGTCTATTGCTGTTAGTACCAAAGAAATCAAAGACCGGTAAAATTACTGGTCATAGAGTATGTTTGGATGTAAGATTATTGAATAAAATTTTGCCCCCAAGTTTTAATTATCCAGTGCCGCTAATTAAGGATATCTTCCGGAATTTAGCAGTAAAGAAATATTTTACGACGATTGATCTGTCAAATGCCTATCATAGATTTGAGGTGGCTAAAGAAGATCAACATAAACTTGCATTCACGCATCTAGATGGTAATCAATACATGTTCGTCAAAGCTTGTTTTGGACTTAAATTTTTAACATCACAATTTCAGAAGGTCCTTTCTATATTATTTGAAGGTATGACTTGCGTACAGAATTTTGTAGACGATTGTGTAGTTGCCAGTAGTACTATAGAGCAACATGCCAAAGATGTAAAAATGGTTTTAGAAAAACTAAATAGTGCGAATTTAATTATAAATCCTGATAAATGTAGCTGGTGTCAACATTCTGTAAGATTGCTTGGCTTTGTTGTAGATGCTAAGGGCACAAGAGTTGATACAGTTTTGATTAGCAAAAAGACAAGGAAAGAAAAATGAACAGAAGAAAGGTCTGTGAGAACTTTGTATAGTTTATTAAAAATAATACAAAAATTGTAAAACGAAAGTTTATATGGAAAAACATGAGGGTTATTTATATGTTTTTACAAGTTAAGTGTTGTTAATGGAAATATGATTCAGATAAGCAAGTTTTACCATAATAAAGTGTTTTACATAAAACATTGTCTCCGAATAATTCTGCGATCAATAAGATATATCTTTATTCTTTTTTCTCCCTGAGTTGTCGCTGTTCCTAGATGCATAATGAATTATTATCACTGGGGTGATCAACACATCAATATTAATTCTCAGTGAATATGTCTAGCTGCAACAACACCAATTATTTATGCATTACTATCATTATCATTGTATAAGATCTTATTAACAATATTCAATATTATCAATGTATATATGATATGTATTACTCATGAATAGTTATGTAATTGAATACACCAGTCATAATCCTGTTTTAATTATATATATAATTATTTTTAAATGCTTGAATATTCTAACAATGACTATTATTAAAACTGAATGTAGAATGAATATTATGCTGTGAAGTTCAATATACTAGTTTTATGTGAATAACCTCTTTATTATGTAATAAATGATGGTTTATTTCTATTAACTTAGTTGTAAAGACGACTACAATCATAACAGACCCAATAGAGGGTGTATTGACAGATATTATCGATCGGAACATAGTTCTCACCACAATAACGAGCCAAACTGCCTACTTGGCTGCTAAACTAGAGGATATCAAAAATACCGAAATGAAGGATGTACCTGTTAATAAGGTCAAATTAGCGAAATCACCCGCTAACAGTACTTACAGAAACTATGACGACCACACGAGAGAGAAGTTTATTGAACGAATGATCGAAGGTCCCGTCAAAAGAGGAAGAGTGTCAGCAGTTGCAATAGACTTAGGAATAACACCTACTACTGCTAATCGTTGGTGGAAACTTTATCAAGAGACAGACGACGTTCTGTATAAGAAATCAGAGAGAAATGTTGGCCGACCTCGTACTTTTACTGAGGAACACGAGGAATACATTCAAGAAATAGTGGAGAAAAATCCATAATTGTGTGCTGTTGATATTATTGACTCGTTGACTTCCAAGTTCGAAGGCTTTTCAATTTCCAAATACCAAATGAATCATCACTTGAAAAACAATATGTTCATCACCGTAAAGAAGCCAAACTTTGAAGAAAAGATCAGAATCTCAGACGATAACTTACAAATGAGATATGAATGGTTCATGAAGTGGAAGGATTCATACCTAGGCTTCGATAAAAACTGCATTTTCATTGATGAGGCTGGCTTTAATATCAATATGAGGAGCAACTGGGCAAGATCATTTATAGGAAAACCTGCCTTTGTAGAACTTGATAAGGCTCGTGCACCATCTCATACTATCATCGGTACTATCCACTCCTCCAGTGTTATTCATGTCATAATGAAAAAGCCCCCACCAAGGAAAGAAAAGGCCCCAAAACCAGTGGCAGGTAAAAGAGGAAAATCTAAAAAAAGAAAGCTTGCAAAGGGCAAAGAAAGAGCAGGCGAAATAATTATTGAGGAAACTGTTGTAGAGTATGTCGAGGTTGAAAGCATTGTTGACGCTGAAGCCAAAAAACCCCTCTCTAAAGGCACGACTACGGCTCATTTCATAAAGTTCATGAACGAGCTACTTAATATTATGGATATGGACGAAAGTCTAAAGGGTAGCTATCTTGTGATGGATAACTGCACCATTCACAAATCACACCTTATGAATAGAAAAATTGAGAGCAGAGGATATAGAGTCATGTATTTGCCTCCGTATTCACCAGAGCTGAATGCAATTGAAAACTTCTGGGCTCTAGTAAAAAGAAAAATGAAGCGCGAGAACCTTATGACTGAGGAAACTCTATCTCAAAGAATAACTGATGCTTGCAATGATGTATGTGTTAGTGATTTTTGTGGATTCTGTGGTCATTCTAAGCGCCATATCACCTATTGTCGAGATAAAATGCACTTTTAATCAATCGCCAATCTATAACCGCCGAAGTAATTTTTCCATTAGGCCAATAAAATATTTTAAAATAACCGATCATTTTTTATTATTTCGCTAAGTTATTTTTTTATTAGCTCCAAATTATTTTTTTATTATCACCATTTTAATTTCTAAATCAGCCAATATTTACCAACCTTATTGTTAATAAATACACATACACATATATATTGTTACACACGAATATATATTTACAACTACAACTATTAGAATGAGTAAAACATATATGTTCAGGATTCAGGAAATCAGAAGAACCAGCATTTCGAGGATCTTCATGAGCACGACTCGTTTTTATCTTGATACCCGTTGTAGGACTATAATAAGTTGGAGATATACCTTCCTCTTCAATAAAACGTTCCTCTAAAGGATAACCCTCTGGTGCCAAATTAAGTCTAATCATTGTGGGTTGACGTTTTTGTGTTATATGAATATTAACAATCGTCTTTCCTGCTGGATTATTGACAGGTAATCGAGATGGTACAAACCGATCAATTCGTGCAAAAGGATTTGTAGGTGAATCAATTGCTTCATAAATATCCCATTCTGTATTCATACCAGCAATTGTATGTCTTTTGTTCATATTTAATGAATTATTATCAATCGTCATATTTTTTTAATATATATAATATATATATATAAATATGTATAAAAAAAATAATGAAGTGAAATAAGATAAAAAAGAATGTTAATCAGAGATAGTCTTTCTTTTTATTATGCAGCAGCAGTAAAATAATATGAAACTTGAAGCCTTTTTTTTTATTAATAAATATAAAAATCAGTCTTCTCTGATACTTACTGTCTGTATATTCCCGTTAAGCTATTTCCAACTGTATGATAAATAAGAAGTATTATTTCCTAGAATATCTATCTGTTCAATCATATTGATCTTTCCTGTTAATAAATAAAAAGTTATTAATATATACACACACATATATATATATATATTTGAAATAAGTCAAGTAGACGATAGTTTTGTCCCAAGAAATGTCCAATATTGACCAAACAGCTGACATGACCAATGAATGAATTTATTAAGGTACTATATACATCTGAACGTTGTTTGTATAAACGCTTCAAATTAGTCTAAAAGCATCTTGGCGAAAAAAAAAAACCACCGGAACTTAGTGGATTATGAATTTACAGTATTACCAAATAAAATGTCTATGCCGTTTCATAATAATATGCTTTGTTTTATTATTAGTGTCACAACATGCACATATCATTATTATTTATGGTTCTTAAATAATCTCCTCTCTTTTAATATCATTACTTTTTTTTTCTTTCTCCTTTCTCTTTTATTTTATAACAAAAAAAAAAAAATGTCGTTTTTTACCAACTTGATTACAGAAGTAAGCAATTTTTTCGATTCATCTACTGATAATGAAGGACAAGATGACTTTATTGAGCAACAATTAATGAATGAAACTCATCGATATAATTCTTTTGCTGCTGTAAGACATAATGCACAAGTAAAATATTATGTTGATGGTCAAAACTATTGCTGGTAAAATAAGAATAAGAATAAGAATAGTAATAATAATAAAAGAAACTTATTTATATGTATTGCAGGGCTGTCTCTGAGGCTATAGAAAATGCAAAAGAATGTATTTATATCGAAGATTGGTGGTTGGTAATATGAATATCTCGTCTGTCTATTCATCTTACTCATTCATTTTTATTTATTTATTTATTTATTATAGACTCCTGAGCTGGTAAATAAAATATATACACATAATATAATCTATTCATATAAAATTGACATACTATATATACAAGTTCATGCGTCGTCCACCTTCTAAATATCCTGAATATCGTCTGGATACTTTATTAAAAAGAAAGGCAGACCAAGGTGTAAAAATTTATGTTGTTGTATACAAGGTAAATTATCCCTATAATTAGAATTAAAAACAGGTAACACAAATTAACTTGTATCATATAAATATATAATTATTAGGAAGTGGAATTGGCTTTGACTTTAGATAGTAGACATACAAAGGATGCCCTTCAAGCTCTAAGTGATAATATTATTGGTACTTTAAAAGCAAATTATAAATACGCACACACACACACATATATATATATGTATGTATATAAAACTTACATTTATTTCAAGTTCAAAGACATCCTGATCATGATATTGGAGGCACCTTCTTTTGGTCCCATCATGAAAAGTTTGTTATTATCGATAATCAAACCGCATTTTTAGGTGGGATTGATTTATGCTTTGGGTAAAAAAAAAAAAAAAAAAAAAAAAAAAAAAAAATCAAATAGAAAGTATACATATAATATGTGTTGTTGTACTTAATATTATTATATAAAAAGTCGATGGGATACACATGGTCATCCTTTAGCTGATTTTAATGGAAATGACCCTGAAAGTGAATTATTTCCAGGTTTAGTAATCATTTAAGTAAACTTTAAATATAAGATCAAATAACTAAATTCATTTATAGGTCAAGATTATAATGATGCTCGTGTAAGAGACTTTGAACACGGTAAGAAGAAGAAGAAAAAAAAAGTGATTCCAAATATACAAAATAGAAACTTATATTAATACCTATTATGTATTATATTATGTCATTCAAGTCAAGGATTGGGATATGCGTCTTATTGATAAAACAGTTATTCCTAGAATGCCATGGCATGATATGTCTTTATGTGTTGTATGTATACACTCATACATACACATATTCACCCTATTTTATTGACGTTGTATTCATCTGATTTTTATATAATTAGATGGGTACTCCTGTATTAGATGTTGCACGCCACTTTTGTGAACGTTGGAACTTTATAAAACACGATAAAGCCATGAACAAAGACGCTATTCCTTTTTTACAACCTCCTTTAGGTGGTATGGGTCATCAACAAAATTATATGGAAGAACATCCTGAAGAACATCATTTTAGGAAAATTCTTTACAGACATAGAACTCACAATGTTACAGGTACTATGAGAGCTCAAGTACTTCGTAGTAGTGCTAAATGGAGTTCGGGTATCGAACTTGAGGTATTTATATCATGATTATTTTCCATATATATATATTCATCATCTTTGTCTCTCTCCCTTCTTAATATATATACACATATATATGTATATTTATTTATATAGCACTCTATTCAAAATGCTTATATTGCTACTATTCTTGCTGCTGATCATTATATTTATATTGAAAACCAATTTTTTAGTAAAGTTTTGTAATATAGAAAAAAAGAATAGGCAATGCTAAAAATGAATTGATTTTTTTTTCTTTTAGTTACTGCTACAGATAATAAGGAAGATAATATGATCAAGAATCAAATAGGTAATGCTATTGTTAAACGTATCATTCGTGCACATGAAGAGCAAGAAAAGTTTAAAGTATTTGTATTGATGCCCTTAATGCCTGCTTTCCCTGCTGATCTTAGTACAAAGGATGCAGCTACTGCTAGGTAGTAAAAAAAACATGTTAATGACTACTGCTACTATTACTACTACAATGATGATAATAATAATAACATTTCCATCATTTCATTTCTTTATTAGATTGGTTATGCATTATCAATATATTTCTATTTGTCGTGGTTCTGACAGTATTGTTGAAAAGCTTAAATCGTGTGGTATCAATCCGGATGATTATATTCGATTTTATAGTTTGAGAAGTTATGATCGTATTAAACGTAGTCAATTGGAGGAATTATTAGTCAAGGCAGCAGGCTATACAAGTACAACTCATCAACAACTATCAAATGCAGATGGTGAAGAAGGTGAGACAGCACAAATAGTTCATCATGCTGGTGATCCAGAATTTGTGGAAGGCACAGAAGGTTCATTTGGTGTAGAAGAAGATGTAGAATATAGTCGTATTCCAAGTGAAAACAATTATAATTATAATTATAATCCTGAAGATGAAGGAATTGCAGCTGATTCGATCGCTAAGGATGCTATGTTGGATGGTGATATCGAAGCTGAGCCTTGGGTCAATGATACACAACAAGAACAACCACGTGATGAAGAAGCAGAAAGAGAAGAAGCAAGTGATTATGTTACAGAAGAACTTTATATTCACGCAAAACTTTTAATTGCAGATGATAAAGTCGTTATCATGGGCTCTTGTAACCTCAATGATCGCTCACAGTGTGGTGATCGTGATTCTGAAATTGCTTTACTTGTTGAAGATCAAGAGACGATACCCTCTCGAATGAATGGTCACTATTATGAGGCCAGTCGTTTTGCTGCTTCCTTAAGACGTAGTTTATGGAAAGAGCATTTAGGTTTACTTCCATGTAACGAACCTGACCAAGTTACTAATAATATGTTACCTTTACCTGTACCTCAAGATGATTATACAGGTACAGAAGAAGATGAACAAGTTATTGATCCTCTTGATGATGAAACACTTGAAAGATGGAATTTTACAGCAAAAACAAATACTGTGGCTTTCCGTGAAGTATTTCATTGTGTTCCTGATGACACTGGTAAATAAATTAAATATATAAATATGTTTATGTATATTTTTACTAAGCGTAGGGTTTTTTTTATTTAAATAATAGTCACTGATTGGGAGGAATATAAAAGCTTTTACCCTGATCCTAACCAAATTGATATAGGACATGTTTATGATCCAGAGATGTCAGTAGAAGATATAAGAGATCGATTAGCTAATATTCATGGTCATTTAGTTGAATTCCCTTATCATTTCTTGGAAAATGTTGATCTTCAAGGAGACTCTATTCCATTCATTGGTGATGATATTCAAGAATTATATACTTGAATAGGAAAATAAGCTTTTATTATTATTATTATTAAAACACGTTTTTTTTTAATAAAAAAAAAAAGAGAACCTTAATATTACATAATATAAGGATTATGAATCATACGGAAAAGTACGGATGAACCTAGTTTAATTTATTATGTAGAAGGACGAATTATTATCATACTATGTTTTTTCCTTTTTACAAATAAATATATTATGACAATTTTTGGAAGCTTACCTTTTTTCGGTCTTGCTGTTTCATCACAAAAGAAACCGGCAGAACGTATTCGTAAAAGTATTGGACCCACTCTTTCAAATGTATTAAAACGACAACACCAACCATTTTCAACGTCTACAGTACAAAAGACGATATCTGCTACTAAAGCAAATAGGTCGTCTTCTAATTATTATTATAAACAAAATAATAATAGTTCTTCATCATCGACTAAAGGACCTGAGAAGGTCATAGTCACTGAAGGTTCAATGCTCAATCACTTCCCAAGCCCCAACTTAATACCTACACTTCATTCTTTATTATTCGGCAGTAATAATAATAATAGTAGTAGTAGTCCTTCATCATCATCAAGTCCTTTTATACGACAACAACAAGTATGTAATAATTGTTATGGTCCTCATTCAACTGATTTTTGTCCTTGTTAAAGAACAACAACGTAAAGTCAAATGCTTTGTGTCATGACTTTGTGTGAATATTATTCCCTTTTCATTTATTTATTAATAAAAAGTATATATTTTTATACAATCTTGAACTCAGTTCTCCTTTTTATTTCAACATTCACATCTTGTCTTGCACTCACAACCTATACCAGAACCACGACCTATATTTAATAAAGGAGAGATAAATAAAAATATATATAAATAAATACACATACACATATATATTGTTACACACGAATGTATATTTACAACTACAACTATTAGAATGAGTAAAACATATATGTTCAGGATTCAGGAAATCAGAAGAACCAGCATTTCGAGGATCTTCATGAGCACGACTCGTTTTTATCTTGATACCCGTTGTAGGACTATAATAAGTTGGAGATATACCTTCCTCTTCAATAAAACGTTCCTCTAAAGGATAACCCTCTGGTGCCAAATTAAGTCTAATCATTGTGGGTTGACGTTTTTGTGTTATATGAATATTAACAATCGTCTTTCCTGCTGGATTATTGACAGGTAATCGAGATGGTACAAACCGATCAATTCGTGCAAAAGGATTTGTAGGTGAATCAATTGCTTCATAAATATCCCATTCTGTATTCATACCAGCAATTGTATGTCTTTTGTTCATATTTAATGAATTATTATCAATCGTCATATTTTTAAAATATATATAAAATATATATATAAATATGTATAAAAAAATAGTGAAGTGAAATAAGATGAAAAAGAATGTTAATCAGAGACAGTCTTTCTTTTTATTATGCAGTAGTAAAATAATATGAAACTTGAAGCCTTTTTTTTTTTTTTTTTTTTTTTTTTTTAAATTCAACGAATAGAAAATGGTAACTTTTAGTCTTAAAATAATGTCCTGATCCTTTTTCTTTTTTTTGTAAGGAAAATTTCTATCCTATAGATTATCATTGACTTATTCTTCTGCTATCTCCAATAATCCTTAAATACATCAAAATAAAATATTCCTATTTCTATTTCTCTACTCCATAAAAAAGAAAAGGCCACAAAGTACCGAGATTTAGAATAGATTATTAGACTATGATAACAAGACAATTTATCTTTTGATTTCTTTTCTACTAAAATTAGTACGAGTAAAGCGCAATACATGACTTTCCTCTGCAAGTAGACTGATTGATTAGAAACTGTTCACACCACTTTTAATAGAAGAAGACCTTATTCTTGTATTAAAATATTCTAGTCATTTAGATGATAAAAGAAAAAAAGAAAAAGAAAGCTCAAAATATATTCTATCCTGTAAAAAAAAAAACACTTAATGCATTTACAAGGTCTCACAAGCTAATGTACATAAAGCTACCAAGAGGAAAGACCCTCCTGCTGTAATAACAGCAAAAAGAAGTGCAAAGAGAAGCCGCCAAACTAATACTTCAGCAGCATCATCCTCTAAAAGTAAAAACAAATGTAGTTCTTGCCAAGAGGAGGGGCATAACTCTGCAAGAAGTCCCCACTGCAAAAACTGTAATTTAAAGCTAGCAGAACTTTTACAAATTAAACTTGGAATCAACTTATCAAAGATATACTCTCTCTCTGTTCCATTTGCAACTTTCCGCAAGAATACTCCCAACAAAGCCAGTTCTTTGGAAAAGGTCAAGGCTGTATCAAGCTTTATCCGTAAAGTCATGTTCAAAGCACAACTATTTATAAACTTTTTTATTCTGCAATACCCAAGCAAGTTGACAAATGACTTTTTTTGATCAAAATTTTTGGGTACACTATTTCAAGAGTGATTAGGGGAAGCTCAGATGATGTAGGGCTAATTCTACAGGCTTACAAAGACACGAAAAAGGAAAGACCTGCAGAAACAGAATCTAGATGTGGTTCAACTTACAAGCTCTTTTGTTGGACTATCTGCCACTATAAATGGTAGCTTGTTTGTTCCAGAAAATAGATTAAAGAGTTATGAACAATCTCTGTCAACTGCATGTGAAACTGTCGCAACAACATACAATAACTACTATGTTGAAAACTTTGAAAATATTATATGTAACTACTTTATCTATACATTAAGGACAAAGTATCCAGTAAGCAGCGAGAGATAAAAACAAACTCTTTAATATACATGTTCAGTTTCTCAAATTTTTTTATACTAAAACTGTATAAACTAGAATGAGAAAGTTGGCTGTATCAAGAACTTGGTATATGATCAAGTGCTTACACATTCCCAGTCATCCTCTATACCTAATGATATTCTTGCCCTTTTTGATCCGGATGTGGCCAATAATCTCCCAAGCTTCTTAAATCCTTTGATTTCAGAAGTGAAGAATCGCATGTCCAAGCTTCCAGTGTCTAAAGAAAGCTTAAACAATGAACCCTTCAAAATTCTATCCGCATTAAGGGCATATCCTTAAAAAAAATACGATGATATATACAAGGCCCAAACCCCTCAAAATGACAAAAGCGATTTGATTAAATCCCTAACTTCCAAGACGTTTTAGTCTATTCCCAAATCCTGGATTGCACTGGCGATTCATAAAGATGGATGCTCAGAACCTAACCGGAATTTTCCCAGATGCTAAACAAAAAAAAAAAAAAAAAAAAAAAAAAAAAAAAGCAAGCTAATGAATTATCTCCTTTCGATCATAAACAATGATGCTTCTATCAAATGTTTGACTTTCAGAAGCTGGGCATTCAAAGGTATACATTACTATTACATATATCTATAAATCAAATTACTGACGAAAAAAAAAATTACAGTTGTGAAAAGCTTCAAGCACTGCCTGAACAAAAAGGAAAGATGCTTCTCAATGGATTGTATACTGATGGCTACACATGCAGAGTTCTATTTGCTAGAAAAGTGCTTCCATCATCACCATAAGACAATATCTGTCTAGAGTTGAACGATTTTACAAGCGAAGAGATGGACAAGCATTTCCGTCCATGTACTGTAGACCCAGGAAGACGGGATCCTTTTGTTTCTTATCACAGTGGCACTAAAATACGACGCTTGTCCTCAATCGAATATTACAATATGGGTGGAAGTGTAAGACGAATGAAAGAACAACAGAAGCGTAAACAGAAACAAGGTATTGAAAAGATTGAAACAGACATTCCTTCGCCTAAAACTGCGTCTGTGGAACAATTTGTTTTGTACATAACTTACATGCTGCAGCACATGAATACTTTGCTTAATTTCTACAGCTTTGAAACTTCTAAGATTAAATGGTTGAACTACCTCAGTTCCCAAAAAGCCATCCAAGAAAGTGTCAACATCTTAATAAATGGTGTAAAGAAGTATAATAAAAGTAGGAGAAAGAAGACAAAGGAAAACAGAAAAAGAAGGAGGAAAATTCGCAAGCCTCGTACTGCTCAAGAAGAAAGAGCACTCACCACCATCCCAAAATCAAAAAGGTGTACACTTTTATTATTATTATTATTATTATTTCAGTAAACTCTAACTATTATATCTGTAACTTACAGCAGAAACAACAAAGCCTGTTTTGAAAAGGGAAACAGCAGCAAGATGCCTCAGGTGGTCTTTGGTGACGGACTAAAAAAAAAACAAGATTCATATCAAGTTCAAAGGTCTCCATCATGGCATATCTAACAAAATATATCAACAATTAAAAACAAGGCAAAGGCTTGGAGAACTCTTGCTACTAGACATCAACGAATTTAATACATCAAAGGTTATTAAGAAAAAAACAAAACATAGTTTACATATTGCACTTTCAGCTAAAACCAATTCTTCATAGATCTGCAATTCTTGCTTTAAAAATGATATAGAAAATTTGAAGTGTAGGGAAGATGACCATGATAAAAAAATCCATCAAGTATTGAAGTGTAAAACTTGCAATATCTTTTGGAATCGAGATGTAATGGCCAGTAAAAAATATGTTTTACATAGCTCAGTCTATATAGAATGACAATGATCGCCCCACTGTCTTTCACACGACAAAGTGCCACCTCCAATGTGGTTGTCCCAGCTCACTCCAGTGAGCCAACGACTTAATGCTGTTACAGGTAAGAAGTTGTAACAATTTTGATTTGACCAAACAGACTAAAGTATCTTAATTTCCCATATTCCCTTCTGTGTACTATTTTCATACCAATGTCCCATTTTCCTATTGGTGTCCCAATTTATTTTGGAAATAGCTAAAAAATTTTTTTTATTGACCCAACCTAGTTTCTTCGACTGTATAAGAGCAGCTACTATAATAGGTTTATAATAACCAATCAATTAATTGAGTTCAAATGCAATAGATGTAAACATAAATAACTACCATATTTAGAAATATGATTTCCCCGGGTTACAAATGATATCATAGTTTTTTATAATTGCAGCCTCTGATTGACAGTACATGTATATGTATACATATATGTATATATATTTTTTAAAAGAAAAGTAGAATGAGTTGTCTTGTATATAAATATGTATTGAATGACATAAATAGTTAATTATATCTTAGTTAAAGAAAAGAAAGAAAAATGTGGCTTGTCTTATCTTTTTTTTTTCCTAAAGTTTTCTAATAAAGAAAAAATAGAAAAATAGATGATTTAATAATAACAATAAAACATTTTCTCCGCTACTTTCCATACTACTACTATAACTACTACTATAACTGCTAGTTTCTAAAACTCATTAGAAATTCTCAGCAGATACATCGGCCACAAGTTTGCTTACTTGCTTACTTGCTTGCTTGCTTGTTTGCTTGCTTTTTTTTTTTTTTTTTTTTTTTTTTTTTTTTTTTAATTTTTTTAATTTTTTTAATTTTTTTTTTTAATTTTAATTTTTATTTTGTTTTATAAATGAGGATTTCTTTCCCAAGTTTTCTTTTAAAAGCAACTAAAATTATATTAAATAAACCTACAACAAAAAAAGTAATAATGAACCAACCATCCACTTTAATTTCAGAAGAAGAAATGAATAGTCTTCAGGAAGGTAAATTTATTCATATGCAATAGAATAAATAATAAAAAAAAAAAAAAACTTATGCAATCATTCATAGCTTTTTCATTGTACGACACTAATAAAAATGGGGCAATTAGCTTGGAGCACTTTGCTAGTATTTTGAAAAGTCTCAATATTGTACACAATGATAACAATAAAGTCAAATCTATCGTTCAAAACCTTGATAAAAATAATGATGGCCAAATTGATTTTGAAGAATTCGTAAATGCCATGACTCAATTATTATTAGACGATAATAGAACTTTAAGAAAATGGAAAACTTTTCCTAATGATGACGATAAAAAACAGAAAAATAAAATGGATAGTCAGCATTATTCTCGTAGAATGAGTAAACATGAAGCTGATGATTTAAAGCTGTGCTTTGGTAAATTCGATAAGAATGGTGATGGTTTAATCTCTGAAG
Source organism: Cokeromyces recurvatus (assembly GCF_025118155.1). Lineage (NCBI taxonomy): Eukaryota > Fungi > Mucoromycota > Mucoromycetes > Mucorales > Mucoraceae > Cokeromyces > Cokeromyces recurvatus. The sequence goes on from NW_026251431.1 coordinate 128,769, forward strand.
ATGAATTAAAAGAAGTGATGAAAGGTCTGGGTGAAAATCTTTCAAATGAAGAAATTAAAGACATGATGAAAGATGCTGATGCAAATCAAGATGGTTATATTGATTTCGAAGAATTTAAAGCATTAATACCAACTAATAATAATGAATAGATATTTATGTATTATAGTATATATTTATATAAAAAATGTTGATTATATAATGTATGATTATTGTTACACTTAATAAACGCTTACTTACAAAAAAAAAAAAAAAAAAAAAAAAAAGAATCCATTTTCTTCTGCTTTTTATATTTATTTCATCTCTACATTATACATCTAATGATTCCAGGAACAACTCCCCATTCTACTTCAGACTTTACTACAGAGACTAAACCAACATTAGGAGATATCCCACCTCCACTTGTCGGCGCTTCAACTACAGTCGTAGGCAATAAACTCTATCTCTTTGGTGGTCGACTTGTGTCCTCTCGACAAATGATAAACGAACTGTACATTCTTAATTTAGATAGCTTTATTTGGACACATCATAACACTCAAAATGCACCTCAAGCCCGTTATTTTCATTCTACATCTCTCTTTCATCACAAGTTAGTCGTCTTTGGTGGTATGAGTAGTTATCAACAGGGCCTTTGTGCTCTTGATGATATTTGTATCTTTGATCTAGACAGTATGAGTTGGCAATATCCTAATATTCCACCCAGTATTTATGCTCCTCAAGCACGATATGCACATCTTGCTGTCATTTGCTCAAGTAATAAATTGGTTATTATGGGTGGTCAAGATATGTCGAATCAGTATATAAATGAAATGAATATCTTTGATCTGACTACTCTTTGTTGGGTACAAGCGAATACAATGCCTCATCAATATGGTGCCTATCGAGCCGTTGCCTTTTGTCCTGATTCCTTTTGGCATGAAGAAGCGAATGAAGCTCTTTGTTGTGTCTATTCTAATTATAATTTTACAGACGTTACAAGAGATCTGCAAAGCTTTTGTCCATTTTCTTCATCTCAATCTGTTATCAAAAATTATTCAGAGAATATGTCAGGTGTTGTCCTACCTCCAGGATTACGGTTCCCTACTGGCGATCTCTTGGGTCATCATCTCATCTTGAACGGCACCTATCTTACACCTACACATCGTTCCTTTCATATTTGGGCCCTTAACTTGTCTAATCTCGTCTGGGTCAGGATCGATACTGGCCAGGTTCTCTCTCAAGGTTCTTGGAACCGTGGTGTTCTGTATGGTCAAAGATTCATTGTGTTTGGTGATAAATCACGTGATTTACTTGAGGACTATAATCATCGTCAAGTCAACTTTACTCATGCGGTTGTAGTAGAACTAGAGGCATTCGGTATCTATGTTAATCCATCAGAGACATGTGCACCTATTGCTCAAGAATTGGGTCTAAGTATGTTGAGTGAATTAGCCGACATGGAATTTCAGACAGATGATGGAAGAACGATTCCTGTTAATTCAGCAGTTGTCACACTTCGTTGGCCTCATTTTGCGAAACTAAGTGCTAATAAAGATCATACTCATCGATTATTTCATTTCCCCGAGAGTTATTCAGTAACATTAGCATTTCTACAATACATTTATACAGATCATCTCATGACAGCTCAACAACATCAACCCCACATTCTTTCTCGATTACTAGTATTAGCAGACATGTATGGATTAAGTCGTTTAGCACAATTGGCTACCCATGCTTTACATCAAATCTTAACCATCTCAACAGCCTCTATGGTTTATGAAACTGCAACCCTCACAAGTCGATATGCTCTTCAAGTACGTGCATTACGTGTTCTGTTTAATGCTAAAAAGATGCTTGAACAACAAGACCCTCGTCATTTACTTCATACTTCGAAATCATCTACAACCGCAATGCCGACCACTACTACTCAAGAACAAGTACCTCCATCTCCTAAACATTCAAAATCATCTCACTATCCAAAAAATACTGGATTTCTAGAAAGAAAGAGTAGTATTGTACCCACAAATCAATTTATTGAGCGACCTAATATGGGCGTCCCCTTTTAAAAAAGAAAAGAAAAGAAAAGAAAAGAAAAGACAGTCCTTCTTTCTCTCTCTCTCTCTCTTTCATTTTTTTTTTTTTTTTTAATCTTTCATTTATTTATATCGATTTATCTAATAAAAGTTGATCAATTTGTGTTTTGGAATAACCAAGTACATTTGACAAAATGTCATTGGTATGTGCACCCAAGACGGGTGGAGGTAAACGCACTGTAGTGTGGGCTTCACTAAACTTGACAGGTGGGCCTACTATCTTGATCTTGCCTACTGTCTCATGTTCGATTTCATGTACAAGACCCCTTGCGACAATCTGAGGATGTTCAAAGGTTTGTTGAATAGTATGAATGGGAGCAAATGGGAATCCAGAGCCATCCAACTTCTTTAACCACTCTGCCGTTGTAGCCTGTTGAAATCGTTCTTCTAGAATACGTATCATCTCTGTTCGATGTTTGACACGATCTGTATTACGTTTAAATTTAGGGTTATCCACAAGATGTTGGAGATCAAGACGGTCGCAGAGCTTAGCAAATTGACCGTCATTACCTGCTCCAATCATGACAAAGGAATCTAAAGTAGGGAAGACTTGATAAGGAACAATAGATGGATGTGAGGTACCCATACGTGTTGCTTCCCTTTGTCCGATAAGAAAGTTAGAGGCAATATTGGCTAATGAAGCAACTTGGGATTCAATCAAGGAACAATCAATGTGTTGTCCACGACCTGTAACTCCACGTTGAATAAGTGCAGCCAAGATAGCACTATGAGCATACAATCCAGTTGTAAGATCTATATTTTTATAATACCACCGCCACAAAAGAGAGAGAGAGAGAGAGAGATGAATGACAAAAAAAAAAAAAAAAGGACCTACAAATATTTTTAAATTTACCTGTGATGGCCACGCCTACTTTAACAGGTCTTCCATCTTGTTCACCTGTAATATGCATTAATCCAGCCTCAGCCTAATGATATTATTATTAAGAACAACAACAAATATATATATGTATAGTCTCTCTCTCTTTCTCTCCTTCAAGTACCTCAATAATCACGTCGTAGCCAGGTCTGTTTGCATAGGGACCTGTCTGACCATATCCAGTAATGGACGCATAAATCAATTTAGGATTTATTTTTTGAAGTTGCTGATATCCAAGTCCCAATTTTTCCAGTTTTCCCGGCAAATAGTTTTCGACCAAGACATCCGATTGTCTTACAAGATCTTCAATCACCTTGCGTCCACCAGATGATTTCATGTTAACCGTCATTGAACGTTTATTACGGTTAACACATAAAAAATAAGCAGATTCACTGTGGTTATTATGTGTTGCAAAAGGTGGGCCCCAAGCGCGTGTATCATCTCCTCCCTTTGGATTCTCGACCTTAATAACATCTGCCCTAAGACAATTCAATTTGTTATATAAGGAAATAAAATAAAATAAAAAAGATCCCTCATCCCCTTTTTATTATTACCCCAAATCACCCAACATCATTGTACAATAAGGACCAGCTTATGTAAAAAGGTCTTTAGCATGTAAAATTTATTATTATTATTTCTCTTTTATACCTAAAACTCGAGTTAAATCTAAAACTCGAATTCCTTCTAAAGGTCCTGCTTTACTCTTTTTTTCAATAAAATCTCTAAAATGTATTTGACATGAACTAAATCCACATTGTTGAACACTCCTTGTCCTTTTTAAAATCAATCTATGACGAAGCAACAATAAATTATTCATTTTTTTTTTTGAGAAAGAAGACAATATATAAAAAAAAAGTTAAATTTTCTTTTTATTTTGGTTTCGGAATGATAATTCTTCCCCACATTTTAATTTTAGTAGCTTTTTTTTTTCCCTCTCCGTGTGTGTGTGTGTGTAAATTAAAGTGTTAAGATGACAATGACTTCAGTTTCGGTCAAAACCATGATTGTTCCTGAAAGTATCAATTGTACACCAAGTACATCTCCTTCACCTCTTGTTAAATCTATTAATGACTGCTTTTTAATGAATGCTCGACCAGCATGATAATAGAGATATGCATTACGATTACTTTCGATAATCGCACTGAATTCACCATTAGGATCATGGTGAATAAATCTTGCATCTCGTTTAGATGCCTGTACAAAGGCAAAGGCATCCAAGGTAGTCTCATGTTGAACCTCTAATTTACCCTCTTCTTCTCTTAGACTAAACACAAGCCCATCTACATCAGATTGAAGACAAACAGATGTCATGTGTGAACTACTGGTAAAGGCACTACATAGCCAATTGGATCGGTTCTCAATTTCATCTTTTACCTGTCCATCACGACTATAGACGGTAAACAACACGGGGTGTCCTTCTTCATCAATATCTTCATCCATATCTGTCGCTGCTGGATGTTGTGAAGGTGGTGGTGGTGGTGGTGCCATTCCAGTAGGGATTCCCTCATTTGGATCTTGTGTGAATTTATTCATATGTTGCTTGATTTCTTCGAGTCGAAGCGGTGTTAAGGTCTCTAGAATACCATCATCATGATCAAAGAGTTGTGGCCATCGTGTCCTTTCATCTTCTTTTGTTAGGAATAATGTCAACGTATCATCTTCAAGCGTCCAAAGACAATCGTCTGGTCGAATGGTACTCCATAATTTACGATATGGATATGAGATTTGTTCATTTACTAATAGACTGAGGTGATCCTTTACAAATTTACAATTAATGGAGGATTTGGGTGTACCTGAAGGTAGCTTGAACATCACCGTCATATCAGGTCCCTCTTGACTCCATTGATAGGCGGGTGATGTTACTGGCTTTCTGTCAATATCCATCATCTCTTCTTGATCTTCTACCTCTGACAGTGAAATACGTTGAAAGCGTGTTTCACTACCCAAAACCAATCGACCATTTGGTGTTATCGAGTAATAGACCGGAACCTCAGAGCCTCTCAAGATAAATAACACTCTAGGATGAATCACAATCGTATCATCATTTGTATTGGGTAAATCCATTTCCATCATGGCAATATTAAATTCTGTCTTTTGTTTAGCATTAGCACGACTGTAGACAAGAAAGGTGATTGTAGCGGCCGTGCGTTGTCCCGTCAATAGAACACAAGGAACAGGTGAAATACCTTCATCCCCAGTTCCAGGATAAGCTACAGTAGCTAATGAAGCACCTACAAATTGTCCCAGCTGTGTCTCTTCAATACCTATCAATTCAATGTCACCTACTCCATTTGAAACTAATAGCAGATCTCGACCCAGTGCTATCACTGAAGGTAACTGAAGGTCTAAGGGTACTGAGCTATCAGGTTCAGTAAATGAAGGTATAGGTCCAATGGGTTGAATAAGTTCACTAATCAAATGAATCGATGTTTCTTTTGTAAGCTATAACAATAATAAAAAAAGAAGACGTGTTTAATTAAAGAGAAAAAAGAAAAAGAAAAGAAAAGAAAAAGTTGATTCCACTCATTATTTCTTTCTGAAAAAAAACACTTCACTTACATTGTTAAAGACAATCATGTACAAATGGAAATTCTGATCAATAAAAAAAGCGGATCCTCTATTTTTATCGAGTGGATAACCATAAAAGAGGCTACTGAGACGAATACGTGCTTGCAAATCGCGGAAGCCTATACGTCGATCATTGGATTGTCGAAAGGGTTGTAAAGTTAATGATGTTCGAAATAGTTTAGATTCAGGAAAAGCGCTTAATTTGTAGCTTTCGAATTTAGGATTAAGTTTAGAAGGATCAGGTCTAAATTGTGAATTCATGTTTATATTTATATGTTTATCTATTTTTTTTTAGAAAAAAAAATGCAGCAGAAAAGTGGTAATGACAACAAGCGTATTATTATCCTTTCCTATATACACCCTTTATTTTACATAATTTCCAAAAACTGTCTGCTCTTGTATGGCACTTATTGTCTTCAGCTACTACTACTGTCTAAGTGACTCTAATTTTCTTTACTTTTTTTTTTTTTTTTAATTAATTGATTAATGGTGATCATTACAAATACACGTTTATATAAGTTTTTAAACTATTTTCATATATTATTTAGTAGAGAGTCTAAAAGTTTGCAATTTTAGCATAAAAAATGTATAATTTGATGAGTTTTCTTTTTTTTTATTTTATGATTAAAAGAAAAAGGAATTAAGTGATTATTTTCGATAATAACATTTGCAAACAATTGCAAGAGTTGGTACAAATCGTCGAGGAAAAAAACCCCCCCCAATAGTTAAGAAATCCGCATGTATCTAAGGATTACTTTGGTTGCATTAAATGTTAACAAAAATTGTAGATTGAACATGGTTAAACTTAAAACACATAAAAGTATTAAGTTTAGCCATTTCTCCTTGACAAAAGTTCATGACAGTTTATGGACAACGAAATTAAGCCAATCATATTGAGTTTTAAAACACGTTTTATTATACAAGTCGCGTTGTTTAAACAACGTCTTCGCGTATTCCCTTTTTTTAATAGAAGAAAAAAAAAAATGCCATACACAAATAAAAAAGAAAGCTTTGATGATCCAACAGAATTTACTACAACTCCATTCCAACTCCTCGATGAGCACTTACGTTGCCCAATTTGTAAAGAGCTCTTCAATACTACCATCATGCTAAGTACGTGTTCTCATTCCTTTTGTACACTTTGCATTCGTCGTAGTCTATCAACAGAACAAATATGTCCCAAATGTAGAAAGCCTGCTTATGAAAACAGCCTGATCCATAACTATGATCTAGATAATGTTGTACGTCTATGGCGTGAATCTCGGTAAAAGTAAAACCAAAAAAAAAGGGAGGGGGGGAAATCTTGAATGACTGAATATACATTAAATAAACTAACACTGGGGCATTTAGGAAATTGTTTTTAGAGCTGGATAAAAAGACTACAATAGAACAACAACAAGAGGAAAATATTGAACAAGTATCAAGCGATTCGGAATCTATTTTAATAGTTGATGATGATGATAAAAGTGAAGATTTTATACCATCCAATTTAAAAAACACTCGATCAAGTTATAATAAAAGTACTAGAAAATCAACACGATTACAAAAGAATGAAGCATCCAATATAGATGATGATCAGCAGCAGCAGCAGCACCACCACCACCACCAACAGCAACAACAACATATACCTTCTCAACAACAAAATTCTCCCGCAAACGAAAAAGATTTAAAATGTAAGGATAAACAAAATCAAATTCTGGACAACATAGATACTCATTTATTTTACTAGTATCATCTATGGTTCAGTGTCCAGTCTGTTTACAATATATGAAATATAGTGTACTTGATTTACATATTGAAGGCTGTTTACAGGGAGATCGCAGGATACCTCCTGACCCTATACAAAGATCCAATTCATATCCATCCTCGTCTTCTTCTAATCATAGTAGCAATAATAGCACGTCAATCTCTCTTCAACCTAAAAAGTAACGAAAATAAAAAAAAGTGAAGCATATATGCATATTGAAGTAGATATTAATATACATGTAATCATTAGACAAAAACAAGTGGATTTAGGAAAGAAGCCTGTGAAACAAGTATATACGATGATGAGTGATAAAGAATTAAGAGAATGTCTTAGGGTAAAATGATACCAAGACTAATAATGAATCAATCAATCAATCCAAGCTAACATAACATATTAATTATAGTCTTTGAATTTACCTGACCATGGAGACAGACAAACTAAAATATGGCGTCATAAAGAGTATTTAAATTTATATAATGCAAATGTTGACTCTGATAATCGAGTGAGTGCGAAAGTTTTGATTGAACGTTTACAAGCTATGGAGAAATTAAGACTATCCAATAATCAATTAAAACGGAAATTAACAGATCCTGATGAACATAAAGTAAGTCTTTCATACACAATCATACAAGACGAAAACATTAATCCTTTTTTATAGCTAAAATATGCGGATCATTTTTCACAATTAATAATGGACGTGAAAAAAAGGAAGCCCAAGGAAACAGAAGATAATAAAATTCCTCAATAAAAATTGTTAGAAGAAAAGGATACTCATAATAAATTTGTCCACCTACATACATATTTAGATTTCTTACAATCTACTCATAGTGGAGTCATTGTTGTTTTTTTTTGTTTAATAATAAAATTATCTTGTATTACATAATCATTCGTATACTGGCTTTTATTAACAACGATAGTATATTCTTTAAAAAGAATATACGCATGTGTATATTAAATCATACAAACTTCTAATAACTAAAAGACTAAGCAATACATATCAGTATTATGAAGGGGCTTTTTTTTTCCCTTTTTTCTTTTTTACATAAGCTTCTTTTATTTTTAAGCCTTTACTGCGGTATTGTTTAATGACAATTGGTTCTTTTTTTTTTTTAAAAAAATTCATAATAAATTTTTTTTTAATTGTGAATCAGACACAAGCTGTCACAAAACTGGAACAAAACTAATATTTTATCCAATGAAAAAAAAATTTTTTTTCACATATTCAATTTCAGCGAAAGTCCAAAAACTATAAAAAGGCTCGAAAAGTAAGCAAAATGAATTTTTTCTTTAGTGACCGTACTCTACAGGATCTGTATACAGTACGTTTCAATTCTATGTTTTCCAAACTAGATACAATCTCCAAGTTAGTCGATGATTTTTAGTAGACCTTCTTTAGAGTGAAGTGTGGCGAATTGTTATCTCTCTGAGTACTTTTCGTCAGTTGATGATCTCGCCTGTCTTTTATTCCAAGGACATGGCACGGAAGGAGCTACAAGTCTGATAACTTAACCTTTTCTTTTTATATATTTTTATATTATAAATAAAAATGAAAAAAATGACTTACATGAAGATTTTTTTTGTGTTGTTTATCGAAAATTGGTCTTTATGTTTACATGTATATTTTTTTTTTTCGACTAAATGTAAAGAAAAAAGAGATATAAACTTAAAAATAAATTCCTATTTGTTCGAAAAAAAAAAGAAGGGCCATTTTGTTTAAATTTAGTGTAAATACTAATAGAAAGTGCGCCTGGGTGTGTTCATCAAAAGGGGAGGATACCTCACAACTTGTACAAAATAATGTCAGCAAAGTGCTGCAAACAATGAATCAGCCTGTATCTATAGAAGTTAATTCTCGAGACTTTGATTGTCTACTTGCTGCCGTTTGCTTTTATGTACAGGTAGTTTTTATCGACATTTACTAAAATGTAGTTTAGCAATGAGTATCCTAAGTTAAAGAAACTTTAAACAATTAGAATCCTGTCAAAACAATTGTTACTGGATAAGGATCTCAATCTTCAGTCACGCCGATGCTTTTACTTGATAAATCAGTCTACAGTGGCTCAAATTATTTTCCGTAGTAATAAACTACCTACTACTGACATATTACTTTCTACGTTGCTTCCCCATATCCGAAGTTTATATGTGTACGTTCAGTAATATAAATTTAAACACAATTCTGGTAACTCTGTACTAAATAATTCTAATAATCTAGAATAAAAAAAAAAAAAAAAAAAAAAAAAAAAACTAAAGTCTTCACAATTCGCTTCTCCTTGGATAGTTTGTTGGCCAAAGACCTACACCATTTTGCATGGAATGGGTTATCTATTTCATTATGTCAATTTAATGTATTGATTATCGTAGACTAGCATACTCGTACTATTTCTGATTTTTTCTTTCGCTTTTTTTTTTCTTCTCTTGACTCCTAAGAGGTTTTTATTACCTTTTCTCTCTTTCTCTTTTTTTTTTTTTTTTTTTTTTTTTTTTTTTTTTTGGGAACTGATTAAGGCTATACAGCATAATTAAATTACTATGTGTTCATTGGTCGTTTTTATTTTTATTATTAAAAAATAAATAAATAAAATGGATCTTATTTAATCATATTATTATGAAATGAATAATGAAAATTTGGCAGTATTGTGTTATCTAATGACAGATCAATAATAAATAGTAAAATCTCTCTATTATTTTTTTTTTGTCAAGCCCGAGTTGTGTTATCCCGAGATCCATTTTTTTTTTTACTGTTATTATTACTACTATTTATAATTGCTAAAAATAGTAGGACTTTGTTATGTACTACAAGCCTTTTAATGCTGTTATAATAACAATCATTATTGACTCTTTTACTTTCTCTCTTCTTCTTCTTCTTCTTTACGACGTACATACTTTAGAATAACTAAAAAAAAGTTTCATTCGAGAATAAATATATAAATGAAAGGATCCTTACTTAATAAATGGTTATGCTTCTGTTTGATTTTCATTAGTTGTGTAATAGTTGATGCTCGTCCTGCAAATGGACTTGCTAAACGACAAGCTATTGATAATAATGATATAAATATACTTCACCATACAACTTCAACAAAATCAATAACCACAACAACAGCTACTACAACAGTTACTACTGCTACATCAACCCCAAATAAGGATGAACATGATGAAAACAACAACACGAATAATGACAGTACAATTATTACAGCTGGAAGTACCGAATGGTATGGTAAAGTTATGAACGTTAATTATAGTCCACATGTCCCTTTCCCCCCTCCCCTCCCCTCCTCTCTCCCAGCTTCTTATTGAACTTTTATTATATATGTATACATATATACATATATATATCTACAAACTATATAGTGGCAGTCTATGGTACTGAATCTGGGATTTCACCTCAAATGGCTTCCTTAGGAGCTGTACTCATCGTATTTGGTTTATTTTTATGCTCAATGGGTTTTAGGCTCTCTAAATTTATGTTCTTTGTTATGGGTTTATTAACTTTTGGATCTATAACCTGGATTGTGCTCGCAAATTGCAAGCCTGAAGCAGGTTATAGCAGGGACTCAATTACAATGATTGTTGTACCTGTTGGTGTGGGAGTTATAGGTGGGCTTGTTTACTATTTTATTTGGTCTCTGGCTATGTATCTTATTGGCGGTAAGTTATCTTATGATTACAAATGACGTATATAGATAGATATAAATGATTATGTATAATGCATTTATATATTTATATATATTTATATTTATAGCCTTTGGAGGATTTCTTTTTGCTACCTTTATATGCTGTTGGAAAGATGATTTTTTGATTATAAATGTAAGTCAAAAAAAAAAAAAAAATCTCATTGTTATGATAATTAATTATTTTTATTATTTAGATAATTGGAAGATATTGTTTTATAGGTGGATTTGCTCTTGTATGTGCTATTATCGTCTATTTTGCCATTCGACCCGTCATGCTTTTAACGACATCCTTTGTAGGCGCGTATATCTTTATGTTTGGTGTTGATTGTTTGGCACGAACAGGATTTATAGCAGGTCCTGAAGCACTTTATAATCATAACCCAAGAAACCTTGTTCAATATCAGCTGGGAACCAAAATTTATGTCTTATTAGCCATGATTATTTTTATGTTTCTAATGTCAGTTATATGGCAATACATTTTTAATAAGGCCATTGAGTTTGGCTTACATGTAGCAGCGGCAATAAAGGGTAAACAGGCTCATGAAGAGTTCCATGAACATCAAGATGAATTACCCGAACAACGAGACATGCCTGAACAAGCTTCTGTACATCCTCCTACTTCAACACACCATTGATCGCCCTTGAATTTTAACTATTGTATTTTATTATTTGTTTGGAAGAAGTTCCAAAGATTTTTTTTTTTAATAACATGATTATATGTCTGTTTCTTATAAATAAATAAATAAATAAATAAATAAATAAATAAATAAATAACAAAAATTTATTATGATGACTTTTCTTTGTCTCGTTGATGGTCCCTTTTTTGAGCAGATGGATTTTGACTAAAGGCCGAATGAGTTTCAGCTGCTAACTTTGAACTCCAAGGTGTAGCTAAGGTCATATAATTCAAGCCAAAATTAGAATTAGATACACGAACGTTCCAAATAACTTCCCCTGTACTAGCTTTAAGACAGTAGACGTTTTTACCCGAACCTACATACACCAAAAAATCTTGATTTCTAAGAGGTGGTTCAACAATAATAACCGGTATATTATACCATCCCCCAACGCAATTATAAGTCCATAACGTTTCTCCTGTTTCACTATCTATAGCCATCACTTTACCTCGTGCGCATCCAAAAACAATAGGCTTTATGTTAGTTAACATATCATAATCTGGGTATGACTCTTCTGTTTCCTCTTTTTGATAAGGTGGTAGTAGATTAGGCGATAATAGATTAGGAGTACTAATAATAGAGACTTCGTCTATACCAAAGCCCTATGAAGACCAAGAAAAAAAAAGGGGGGGAGGAATGATGATGATGATGAAAGAGAGAAAGCCTTATAAGTCTCTCTACACACTACTTATATATATCTATTGTAACTTACTGGCATTTTATTAACCCAAAGCGTTTTACCAGTCATTAGATCCATTGACGCTGTTCTTCCTCTTGAACCGACAATTAATCTGTCTGTATCGGTTACAAACAATGAGACAATGCCTCCTAAACCACCTGTAGGGAATTTGGCTCTCCACAAACGACTACCATCTCGTTTATGAATTGCATATATTTTTCCATGCGTAGCGCAAATCAAGATATCATTTCGATCAAATATGTGTGGAAAAGTTTCTACAAAAGATTCCTCTTCTTCATCTTCATTATCATATTCTCGACATTTTTCCTTCTTACTATTAAATAAATTCATACTTGAAGATAAAAAAAATAAAAAATAAATAAAAAAAAGAGAAGGGGGGGGATTAAAAACCATTGCTTTATCTATTTAGTAGAAGAAATTCTTTTTTTTTTCTTTCCAGGTGATCCGTTTCACAGCTAAGCATTTTTTTTACCAAAAAAATACATAAATAAATCACGTATACACTACTAGAATAACATGATTCTACCCACTACGGCATTGAATAAAAAAAAATAAAGTAAAATAAGTCAGACAACTAAACCAAAAATAACGCATTACGTAGTCAAATACGAAGGATAACTTAGTAAGATACATTATTCTATATTCATGTAAACATAATATTGAATATTTAACTAATTAATAAAGATAGCTCTACAGACTTTGAGTGTATATATTGTAATTTTTTATCTCATCATCTTGTATCTCTTCTTCTTTTTTTTTTTTTTTTTTTTTTTTTTTTTTTTTTTTTTCAACAAAAAGACCAAAACTTCTCGACAAAGTTCAATTCAGATAGGTAAGACAGGAGATGCGCTCATAATTTCTTTGCTGAATATATGTACTCATATTTATGGATAAGCACTGCCTATTACAAAAAGGCAACTCGGCTTTATATTTAAACTATTTCATTTCATTCATATAATGTCTTTTAAGAACTTTAAATAATGATCTGTTATGGCACTTAATAGACTTGAATTCTTAAGGAACCATGTTAATATTTAAATAGCTCATTTTTGTGAATCTTAAAAACTCTTGTAATTTTTACTTGCGCTTATTTTAAAAAATATTGGAATAATAAAGAGAAAGAAACAAGCATGGATAATAAATCACAAGAGCAGAAAAAAAAAGGGGGGATTTGCAAAGTGAAACACTTGTTTGCACTGATTTTAATGATCATTTTGTGCTAAATCAACAACTTAGTAGTGAAAAGCAAAATTTGCTCAAAATTTAAAACACCTATCATATTTTCTATATTTGGTAAAAAGGAAAAGAGGGTCCTATTCCACTTTTTTTTTTTTTTTTTTTTTGAGTATAAAGATCAGATAAGATTCCGCTATAAAAACGGTGTTCTATCAATTGTTTTACTTCTTCTTTTTGTTCTTTTTTTCTTATTTTTCTTTTAATTATATTAATAGTTGCTTATTCATTTTATTTATTTTTGTTCTTCAATTTTGAAATGTCAAGCTATACTGTCAAGATTAGCATTCAGGGCATGACATGCGGAGTAAAGTATAGAATTCATCATTTACTAATCTATCATTTTATTAACTATTATTATTATTGTTATTATTACTTTTATTTTATTTTATTTTTAAATGAACAGCATTGTGTAAAAACTATAACTACCGCATTAGAAAATTTTCCTGGTATTATATCAACATCAATTATTGTTAGTTTAGATGATGCCCAAGCAACTTTTGAGATAAATAATGTCATCAATCAAACTGAATTAAAACAACGTTTATCAGAGACTATAGAGGATTTAGGTTACGAAGCTGGTACTCCTGAATTATCATCACTTAATAATGATACTCAAATTGAAAAAAATGAGTTACTAAAAGTGACAGTGTCAATTACCGGTATGACTTGTTCTCATTGTACAAATACAATTACAAAGGCATTACAGGCAATATCAGGCATTGATCCAGATTCAGTTCACGTCTCATTAGATAGAGAAGAAGCAACTATGTTATTAAGTGACCCCAACACTATGATAAAGGATCAAATAAAAGATACCATTGAAGACCTTGGTTATACAGTGAACCAAGTTAATCTTGGAGATAATCCAATAGATACAAGCGATGATACCAGTGAGAAGGTGATAACCTTTGGCTTGGCCGGTATGACTTGTGAACATTGTGTAAAAACGGTGACCGAAGCACTAGCGACATTACCTGGTGTAATAAGAAATACTATTTCTGTGAGTCTGGAAAAACAACAAGCATCGTTTTCCTTTGAAGGGAATAGTATCGACAATGCTACAATCAGGCAGCTTATCGAAGGCCTGGGCTATGAACTGACTACTAAGGCTCATATCACAGTTGAAAGCTCATTATCCAAGTTATCTACCAACGACACACTCATTAATGAGCCTGCTAATAGTAAACAACGCAAGGTAGTCATGCGTGTGTTGGGTATGACTTGTCATTCCTGTCAGACATCTGTTAAAGACGCTCTGCAAAACGATTTACCAGACGTTGATCCCAAATCTGTCTATGTGAACCTTGAAACAGAGATGGCTATGTTTATTACGAAACAAGAACCTGATATTGATGCTATTTATAGAGTCATTGAAGCACGGGGATATAACGTTGAAAATATTCAAGTGATTCATAATCTAATACCTCCTCCCATCATGTTCCTGGATGAGAAAACTGAAGAAAAACAAAATGAGCTTAATTTAATAACTACCTTAAGCGTTGTTTCAATAGAAAATTCTATTTCTCCTCCTACAAGGTTAACCTTTCAAGTGACAGGCATGACATGTGCTAGTTGTGTGCGTACAATCGAAAAAGGTCTTACAAAGCTTCCAGGTATAGACCCTAGTTCTGTTCAAGTCAATTTACTCACACATAGTGCTTCATTGACTGGTAATAATCTTGATGAAAAGACCATTAAAGAAGCCGTTGAGAGGATGGGTTATTCAGCAAGCAAATTCGTTTTCTTATCAGAAGTTGCAGCACAACCAGCTGATAACAAAACATCAAACTATCAAGCAGAGATGATCGTCAGTGGTATGTATTGCTCCAGTTGTCTTGTCAAGGTCCGTAATGCATTAACTCAACTACATGATATAATTCCTTCCACAATTGAGATCAGCTTAGACACGGGTCATTGTCAATTTGAATACAATGGTGAATTTATTACACGTCAACGGTTACATCAAACCATTTTACAACTTGGGTTTTCAGCAGACAATATCAAAATTACCAAATTAACAGATACAGATACAGCTAATATCGAATCTAATGAAAATTTGGCTACAACTCATTTAAAGGTAACTGGCATGACTTGTTCCTCTTGTGTGGCCAATATTGAACGTAACATAATGAAACAACCTGGGGTTATTAGCTGCCAAGTTAGCCTTCTCTCTAAATCTGCTGTTATCAAACATGATCCTTCTATTGTTGGCGCACGCTCATTAGCACATCTCATTGAACAAATTGGTTACAAAGCTGAGCTCTCTCAACAAGGTCTTGAGACCATTGCGGAGCAACGTGCTTCAATGCGAGCCGCGATAGATCAAGAACTTGGCATGCTTCAATCCAGGTTTTGGTGGTCATTTGTATTTGCAGTACCTGTTGTACTTATTTCAATGATCTTCATGATGGCTTTACCTTCATCAAATCCTGTTCACCGTGCCTTTGTTAAGGAAATTACACATGGTCTATCCGTTGGTGATCTCGTGTTGTTCTTGTTGGCCACTCCCGTGCAGTTCTGGTTAGGCTGGCCGTTTTACGTCAAGGCATGGCGTTCTTTAGTCTATTCAAGGACTGCAAATATGGAAACACTTGTAGCAATGGGTACAACGGTCGCTTATGTTGCATCAGTGGCATCCGTAATTGCAGTTATGGCAAGACCTCATATAGAGTCTATGGGTCTCAATTACTTTGAAACATCTGTATTATTGATTACCTTTATTAATTTTGGTAAATGGCTTGAAGCAATGGCTAAGGGAAAGACAGCAGAGACAATTACTAAATTGATGGATCTACAACCTGAAAGGGCTACTTTGGTCATCAGCGAGTCTACAGTAAATGATGAAAAAGATGTTAGTGAAGAGACCTTCATTGAAAAAGAAATTGATTCAAGGGATATCCAAGGTAAGATATTAATAATACTATTATTATACATAATACTAAAATTTATACAATAACAATATAGTGGGTGATATTTTAAAAGTCAATGCAGGTGGTCGTATTCCATGCGATGGTAAAATTTGGAAAGGTGAATCAGCTACAGATGAATCGATGATTACAGGTGAATCTGTGCCTATTACAAAGAGCGAAGGTGATAATGTCATAACAGCTACCATCAATGTTAGTAATACTATTTATATTCGTGCTATTCGTGTTGGTGCTGATACAACACTTTCACGTATCATTCAAATGGTTCAAGATGCTCAAGCTTCTCCTAAAGCGCCTATCGAACAACTTGCAGATCACATTTCTAGCATCTTTGTCCCTATTGTTATCTTTTTGGGTATTGCTACATTTATTATCTGGGAAGTAATGGCAGTGAAGGGTAAGGTACCTAAAGATTGGATGCCTGAAGGTGAAAATGAAACTATCTTTGCAATCATGTTGGCTGTTACTGTCCTTGTTATCGCTTGTCCTTGTGGTTTAGGTCTTGCGAGTCCTACAGGTAAGGTAGAAAAACAGAATTTTTTGTTTTTATATTTATGTTTTTTTTTTTTTTTTTTTTTTTTTTTTTTTTTTTTTTTTTTTTTTTTTTTTTAGCTGTCATGGTAGGTACTGGTATCGCTGCTAAGCATGGTGTACTTGTTAAAGGAGGAGGATACGCTTTAGAAATGGCTAATCGAATCACAACTGTTGCATTTGATAAAACTGGTACCCTCACAATGGGAAAGCCTCTTATTACTCACAATTGGATCGATAGCGAATCAGCCACAACCATTTGGAAAATCCTTGGACGAGTTAGTTCTGCAAGCAATCATCCACTTTCTAAAGCAATAGAGAAAAAGGCACGCTATATCATTCAAGCCTTATCTGAGAACCCACAACTTTCAGATACAGATCTCATGGTGCATGTGGAAGAGCAACAGGATTCTGATGGCGACCTCTTTGAAGGTGTGACATTATCTAATTCACAAGAAATCCCTGGTCGTGGTCTCTTGGCTACTATCACATTAACACCCGAGATAGCTGCCGATCTTAGAGGACCTTTACGTAATGTACGTGCTTTAAATATCTTTTTAGGAAACCAAGCTTGGATGGACGAGAATCATGCTCGTTTTGCAACTGCTGAACAAGCTCAAACCTGTCATGATTTGATAAGTGAATGGCAAGGTCTTGGCCAATCTATCGTTCTCATCTCTGCCTCTCCAGTCATTTCATCTCTTACCGACACTCATACAGAGGGATGCAAAGATGATTGTGCTTGTATTGTCTGTCAATGCTCAACTGTTTGCTGTGCTACTTCTACAACTCGTATGATTGCTCAAGTGGCCATTGCTGATATTCCACGACCTGAGTCTATTCAACTTATTTCCGAATTACGAAAGCGAGGTGTTGAGGTCTGGATGATCACTGGTGATAACGAAAAAACAGGTCGTGTCATTGGTCGTCAATTAGGTATCGAAGAAGATTTTGTTTTGGCTGGTGTTAAGCCTGAACAAAAAGCAGATAAGATTCGAAGCTTACAACAGAGACGTACACATGGTAAATCAATGGTAGTTGCCATGGTTGGCGATGGTATTAATGATTCTCCTGCACTTGCACAAGCTGATGTAGGGTAAAGTATTTATTTTATTTTTTTTTATTCTTATTTGAATTGATAATAATATAAATATATATTTAATTTAGTATTTCTGTCGGATCAGCTACAGATATTGCTATTGAAGCAGCAAGTATTGTATTGATTCGAAATAACTTGATGGATTTGTTAACCATGTACGATGTTTCACGTACAGTTGTTCGACGTATTCGATTTAACTTCTTTTGGGCATTTATGTATAATGTGATAGCAATTCCTATTGCAGCTGGTATACTTTATCCAGCCGTTGGAAAAGGCCTACCACCTTATATTGCAGGTCTTGCTATGGTTGCTTCTAGTATTACTGTTGTCTGTTCTAGTCTTTTATTACGTTTGTATAGACCACCTAAAGTAGTTAATGATTCATATCAAATCAAGATATAAAAAAAAAAAAAAAAAAAAATAAAACCCATGTTTACAATACATATAGAATAAATTATAACATCACTTTTTTAAAATTGCCTTTTTTTTGTTATTATTCTTTATTACTTTTTTTTTTTCTTGATGAAATTTATTATTCTATTCTTATTGTTACCTATTTGTGTCTTTGCCATTTATGGTACAGGTAATGGCTTAATTTTATACAGTATGGATGAAAAGACGCGATCAGGTGTACTTAGTTCAAATCATCGCTGTACCAATTTCCCCAAGCAATTTAAAGCAGCTTATGTCAAAAATACTGGCAGTAGTCATTGTGCCATGTGGACAAGTCCCAACTGTAAAGGAACACTCTATGTTGTCCCAGCACATTATAAAGTGCGAATCCCAAGAGACAATTTTGAGTCTGTAATTTGTTAATTTAATTATTTATTTTACTTTATTTTTACTTTATAAAAAATAAAATTATAATTGTTGAATGGGTATTTTCATATCATTAAAAAAGATACAAGATATTGACTGGCATTGTATATTTATAAGGCCAATCTTTGGTGAACGTCCAAATTTACTACAAGTATTATTTAGCTCCTCATGTTGTTCGACTTCATCTTTACTAATCTGATATTTAGTTTGATCCCAGTGGCACCATACCTTTTTATAATTATGATAAACCGTTGTCACTTGAATCCCCACAAATTTATGCTGTCCATACCAATTCACTTGCAACCTTGTTAATCTACTATTCTGCCATACCAGTTCACATAACCGTACTACCTCGCATTCTAGTATAACCGTTTCTAGTCTTGGACAACACCTTGATAGATATCTTGTCACTAATTCCTCAAATCTGGATTGTCTCAGCTCAAATTTCCTTAGAGCAAATACACCAAAATCAAGATTTTTAAACTGATTATAGATAACCTGAACATGAGCTCCAATCAACACAAGTTCCTCCAACTGAGTCAAATGCATTAGCAGATAATCAATTAAAAATGGTGTATAGGGGAACTGATCCATCAGTCCCCTTGGTAATGCCAATTCCAATGACAGAAGCCCTTTACAATGAAGTAGATGTGATGAGGTCACACCAGACCATCCAGGTATCTGTTCCCAAACCTTCAACTTGAGCTTTCGTAACTGTTCGAGTCCACAAGTTGAATCAAGAAGCCTTAAAAATTGAAAGGACTCATTTGCTTGGTAGATCTCAAAGTCTACGTCTAGGTCTAGATATTGTATGGTAGTAGTGCAAGTCTGAAATGAGGTAACCAATGATTTAGAAAAGAGAGATGGTATGTTTTGGCCTCCTAATCTGAGAGTTATAAGAGGTAGAGCTTGTATAAGTTGAGTAAACTCAGATTGCCATATCCTCCATTTTGTTGAACTACTATCGAATTCACTTGTGTTGTCTATTATATGAGTGATGTTGAGTTCTTGAAGGTTTGGGTAGCTGTAGCGAATTAAATCAAACCAATAGAAGGAGTCAATATAGCCGTCTAATGTTAGAGTTTTCAGTGAAGAGGGTTCACTAAAATGTGTTAATGATGGAATACTGGACTCCTGACGATGATTTGTGGGCTTACTACGGATCAATGTAAGATTCAGTAGATTAGGCAAAGCTCTATGTAATTGTTGTAAATTGCTAAAGCGTAGTAATGAATCAGAGTCATCATTCATCAACTCAAGTGTAAGATGTTCAAGATAAGGTACAACATAAATCTGATCTATTAAACTTAAGAACTGTTGCATGGAATGTTGAATATGTAAATGGGTCAAGTTATGTTTAAGGATCTCAATATTGCTGATGAAAGTTGCGTAAGGTAAAGGTGACCATTGTCGCACTGATATCCAAGATTCTCGTAATTGAAGGTGCTCCCAATCAGCTATATTAAAACAAAAAACCTCTATTTGAGGACATAATTGAGAAAGAAGATCAAATTGAGATTGAGTAAGTTACACATCTGTCTTAGATGTACCTAGATACAGCTTTCTGATCCAATAACCATTCATAATTGACTGTTCAAGTGAAGCTAAGAACAAGCGTAATTGTGTATTTGAATACAGCGTTATAGTACGATAGAGCAAACGTTGAAAAATAATACGCCAAAACCGACAAACATAAATGCATTGATAATAATCTTGCAAAGATAAATAAGCTGCTACTTGCTGTAGAAATTCTGCTGGAAATCTATTTTGTCCCATAAAGAGAAAAGAAAAGAAAAGAAAGAAAAAAAAAGAGAGAGAGAGGGGGGGGAGATAAATGAAGATAAAAGATAGGAAGAGATAATGCTGGAGCCATTTTTTTGATCATTTACTTTTGTATTACCCAAATTTTCCATATTTGTAATATATGACCTGAAATTTTTAAATGAAAAAATCTATGGTTTGTGCGAGTAATAGACTTTGGAATAGTACCACACACTTAGTTTATCCGATTTTATATAAAAAAGAGTTTGTTGATACAATGCAGAGATATTATCTTGTTGATTCGATTATGAAGCTTAATTATGAGATTATATGACTGAAGCAACGAATAATCAACTTGTGTCAAATTAAAAATTAAAATTTATAGGTATTATTTGCCATAAAAGACTATCAATTGGAGATGTATATTAAGCTTTTCATTTTAATATTATGATTAAAAAAAATGAATAGTATTTTGCAAAGACCCTTAAATGTTTGATAAAAAAAAAGGAATAAATACTTGAGTGGTGTTAAATATGAGGAAAGAAGAAGAATATACACAGAATCAACAAAGTTAATTTTCAAGTTATTCGGTAATTTTAAAAATTTCAAAGAAAATAATTAAATGAATGAATAAGATGTATTCAATATTTATTTTTTAATACTTGAAAAAATCAGTATCAACCGTGTTAAGTGTATGTGTAGAGAGGCTATAACAATGCTGTTATACTTGTTATAACTATTTATTATTTAAACCATAGCAATCATTATGGTTGGGTCATTTAAATAAGATAAGTGAATCTAAAAGCAAAGTTCATCAAGTGTATTAAGATCAAATAGATCTTATTAAATATTTTGAACTATGGTTTATAAATAAAAATAAAATAAGGTATATATGCACACAGCAAATAGAAAATTACTTTGACAATTATACTCGCATAAGCTTTATTTAATGAATTTGCCCTTTCATTAATTCATATCTCTTTAACCTTTAGTATTGACCTTATATTTGTATATATTAAGAGCAAACTTAATAAATCATTCTCCAATCATGCCAATGTATCATCCATTCTTAGTGCTTACCTCATATATATAAACTGTAAAAGGCCTCAAGTTAAAAGTCATTAATATGTATTATATTTATGTTAGTTTTTTTTTTCTTTTAATTTATTTATTTATTTGTTTAATATCTAAATTATGCGAGAATATGTCAATATAGAATATAATTCAAATTTCTGTGGTGTTTATGATGTAAAAGTGGGTATATCTGATTTCAATTATGTTTTCAAACCTCCACTACAGGTTTCTGATGGCGTGTTTTCATACGCCAATGAAAGGAAGTCATACGTTTAACAAAACTATTCGAATGCTGTTTTACAATTATTTCTTCTGATTTATACATTTCATCTATGTTTCCTGCTGACTGTATCATGTCTTGACTTGATAAGTCTTTAGCTGAAGAACTCCTTCGAATTGTCTGCTTATGATTCTTATGTTTCAACCCGATCTTTAAAAGAGCTGACTGAGATCTACTCAGATTAGTATCTTTCTTTTCTTCATAAATCGAACGCTTTAGTGTCGCTGATTTTTTCTTCCTTTTCAATGAATGACGTTTATGAGATTTTACTGGTATCTCAGGTAAAGGCTTTTGTTGTTGTATTATATGGATGTTCCCTTCTGTTGAACACCACGACGAAGATGAAGAAGAGCTTGAGGTAGAATTAACAGTGGATGTACTTCCACCTCTTACACTTTGAGGTAAAGAAGTATTAGAATCAGTACTGCACTGAATTGACTCTGGGCTGATAGGAAGCTCTTGTTTATTACTCTTTTTCCCTGTCATAAGAGAGGCAAGATGTAAAAGTGATTTCTGTTTTGAGACAGTTTTATGAACTGGTGAAGGATTGGGTGTAGTAGGTGATGTTATTTCTTCTCGATTTCGTAAAGAAGAAGAACGTTTAGGTACTGATTGAATGACAAGTTCAGGTTTTATTATCATAGGTTTTGAATTCTCCAAGGCAATTTTTTCAAATGCCGGCAATAAACTTGTCAACATATCCTGTGATTGTCGTTGAGAGCGTCTTCGTGGTTTACTAAAAGGTAATTCTGGTAACTTGGGAGCAGTATCAAGTTTAATATCAATAGCGAAATCCATATCAAAAAGACTCATTATTTCATTTGCCAAGTTTTGAGAAACGATACTAGAAGTAATACCCGTATCACTTGTCCAACTAAGTCGACGTTGTGTACTAAAACCGCTTTTATGACGTGCTTGTTTGGCTGTATCATCTACAAGAGGAGGTAAAGGTTTTTCAGAGAACTGTGGCTGAGGTTCATGATTTGAAAGTGTAGCGTTTGGATGTGAGAATAAAGTGGATGTTGTAGAATTGACCGAATCTGTCTTTGATATTTGTTCCTGCTGTTCTTCTGCTATCCAAAGTTCGTCTCCTACTTCCCCTTCTTCATCATCATCATCAAAAAATAGATCATCCTCATATTGATAAGTTGTTTTTATAGGCCGAAATGTTTCAATAATTTGTGCATATTGTGCAAATATTTCTTCTAAGCCTTCTTGTGTCATTTCTTCCAACGACCTATTTATAAAAATTAAATTTATTTATTTATTTATTTATTTATTATATTATATTATATTATATTATATTATTCTTACTCAGGTGTAAAATATTGCCATCGAGTCATTTGCTGTAACCATTCCACTGGGGTATTTGCATAGATATCTTCAATCATGTTCTTAACTACCGCGGTTTTTCTTAATGAATGAAGATCAGGAGGTGCAAATGTAAGTTGAGCAAGTTTGTAATTAGAAATGGCTGCTAATTGTATTGGATTATGTGAATCTATAATTTGTTTGGAAGCTAAAGGAGAGTAAGGTTCCTTTATCATTCCCATTGACCACGTCATAATTATAGTATAAAGAGAGAGAGAGAGAGAGAGATAAAAAGAAAAAAAAAAAAGAAAAAAAAAAGAAAAGAAATATAATATGTATATAATATATAAAAGCAATTTACATGTATTTACTGGGTTGTATGTTGTTGTACAATACAATTTTATTTTATGTAACATAAATATAAATTAAAACAATAAGACATCTTTTATACTTTACCGAAAGTTGTATTTCCTAATCCTCTACATTTTATAGAAAAGCTATTTGTAGTTTCTTTAAATCTCTTTAAAGAACGAGTTCTAAAAGAATAGAAGAATACTTAAGTCTTTTTGATTTATGAATATTTTTATACTGTCTTACCCAAGCATTCCTTTAAGAAATGTCTCCTTGTCATTGGAATTTACTAAAGTAGTTGGAAATCCATCCTATATATAAAAATTAATACACTTATACTCTGTTTCTTGGTCATCCTTATTCCTACTTTAACCAACAATGCTTGTAGCCATTGACGACTTTCTTGCATGTATTTTCCTGTAATTTTATATAATACATCAATAAGCGGACCTAAAAATGATCTAGGCACACGACCACCAATTCCCTATGTATTTAGTTAGATTTTATAACCAAGGAAAAAAAAAAAAAAAAGAAAGAAAGAAAGAAAAACCTCGTATTTACCAATAAAAGTTGCTCCATAATTTGAGGTCCTAAGTTTATCATAATTGTGTCTACTATTTTATCGTTTTCTCGATGATCTTGACTTACAAAGTCAGCCTAAATATGCATGCTTAATACATGAAACATGTATATTTCTATATTGGTTTTTTTTTTTTTTTTTTTTTTTTTTTTTTTTTTTTTTTTTTTTTTACCATAAAATTTAAGGCTGCTTTCAAAGCTAAACGTTCTTGTAATCCCATTCCAGCAATCACAAATAAGAAGATTGTGTTAATCATTTCTAATGGAAGTTGATAAAATGCTAAAGGACATCGTATAATCGTCTACCATTTAAAATAAATAAATTTAACCCAAAAAATTAAACATGTCTCGCAACTTACTCTTGATAATAAACTAAAATAGCTATCAACTATATCTGGATAGTGTTCCATAGCTAATAAAAAAAATTAACATTTTCTCCCTTCTCTCCTTTTTTTCCCTCTAAAGAAATGTTACCTTCTATTCCATGAATTACTTCTAAAGTCCTCCTTGTTAAACTACCAAGCATATCTCTTAACTTTTCTATATGTGTTTGTTGTCCGCCAAATACAGTCATCATAAATGCAGCTGTGTTCAACCAACAAGAAAATGGAGCTACATGATAGCTCGATTCTACTAAACCCATCAGATCAACAAAATTCAAACTTAAAAGTGGACTTGTTGATCTCATCCCTTGTTCCAAAAATGTTGCTATTGCCTTGGAAACTTGTTCATCTGTTGCCCAGATACGTGCTATTTCGGTTGTTGAGGTTCGAATAGCAAATGTGATTTCTGTAAAACCTTCTATAGTGCTATAAAGAGTAGCTAATTGTCCATTAGCAAAAGCATCATAAACTGACTGACGTTCATTGAGGGATTGATAGTCATCATGCGGGGATTGAATACCTCTACAACAAGCAGTAAGGTATTGAATTTGAACAAGGGCTGAATTACGTGAAATCTCGGGGTCTTTTTCTAAAAGAGCTTTGGAGACACCTTGAAGAATATCACCTGTCAAAGACTATATGTATTTATAATTAGACAATAGTATTTCTTATAATTTTTTTTTTTTTTTTTTTTTTTGGTTACCATTAAGGGAGCCATAGCCCTATCAGGAGGTAAGACTTGTATCACATCAGCAACAGATTCTACCACTCTTTGCATAATATTTGACTATATAAATACGTTAATATAGTTGCTTATTGCATTTTTTTTTCTTTTTGACTTTTTATATTATTACTTTTATATTTGAATTGGCCATTGCTCCATAAACATGCATTAAACTTTGTAATTCATGGACAAGGGATTCACGACAAGTGTCACAAATATCAGAAAAAGCTGAACTTGCTGACAAAGCAAGTTGTGGATTACTCAAGCAGGGAACAATATAATTCATAACAGGACTTAAAAATTCTGGATGTCCTTTAAGCCATTCAGAGAGCGAACCCATTAATAATAAAATTGTATTTTTTAACCGAAAGCTACAATTTTCAGATAATCGACCCAAAACATCTTGTCCAAATAGTCTAGCAATATATATATTTTCGTCAGGACTAATTTCTTCTGAAATACTTTTCAAACTAAACAGAGCAGCTTCTAGATGCTGTCAAATAAATTAATACTAATTGTTTGTGTATCCTACAACATAAAATCTTACTTGTGATACATTGGGTAAGGAGTCCCATTGATTAATAATCGAGACAGCTTGTTCCAATATAATTGCTAGCATTTCCTCTCGAAGTACATAATATGGATTTATCATTGTATCACCCAAATCGCGCCTCCAAATTTTAAACTTGTCCTTAATATCTAAATACATGTATACATGTATATACATATTTAAAAAAAAGATAGAATAAGAAATAAAGACATACATTGTTACCTTTATTCCATGAATTCCAAGTAGGCTCATCAGGATAACATGCATTTTTCACAAGTATCTTGACTAATTCTCGATAGATAACAAGAGCTGTCTGTCCACATTGCAAAGTCCATCCATCTGATTCTGGACGCACTGGTAAAATGTTTTCATCAAATAATGTCTCTTGCATAATATACCAAAAATTTAAAGGGATTTCTGACACTTCCTGATCTACAGGGTAATAACCTTCAAAGCCTGTCAATTGAAGCATCATTTGCATTAGTTCCTGTACCTCTGTTTGCGCTAATTGACTGACAATAAAATCTGTATAGGTCTCACCAAATACAGATAGTAATTTGGCTAACAAACGAGCTGTTTCTTCATCCTCATTACTTGTCTTGATAAGATTTGTAATACAAGCAAAAAGACCATTTCTATATTGTTGGTATTTGTTCCATGCTGGCTGTTGCATAGACTCAATTAATACCTCAACAGCTGATTCAAATAGCTCTTCATTCGTCAAAAGTTCCATCACTTTTTCCATAAGAGGATAAGCGTCTTCAAGTTGAAACCCATACTGAATCCAACTTTGTAAACATCGTAGTGTTTTCTGTTGAATTTGAGGTTCTGTAGTGGTTGTAAAGAGAAAATTAGATAAAGTGGATAAAACCATAGGAATATTTCCTTTTAATTCGCCGATCAATTGAAGTCTATTTAACAATAAATGAGCTTTCTTTTCTTTTCTTTTCTTTTCTTTTTTTTTTTTTTTTTTTTTTTTTTTGTTTGCATTATGACTGCATATTTACTTGCGTCCACCCATTAAATTTGAGTTTGACACCTCTTCAGGAACAAGCGTTAAGAATTCTAAGAGAATAACATTGATAGTCTCAACAGGTATATTATAAGTTTGTGAACCTAGAGTGATTGCTTCCAAAGTAGCTGTCATAAAGTTGGGCCATTTATCTGGCACTGTATGAAATGCATATGCAATCAGCTAAAAATAAAAATAAGTTCATTATTATTATTATTATCTTGACTTTAAACTTCTATTATCATATACAGCTACTTTACTGCCAAATATAATTTTGTAATAATAAATAGTGGACCACCACATAATCGTATAATCCAACCTAATAATTCGTTTCTTAACCAATCAATTTTATCTTCAGGTAATGTTTCCCTGATAATGTTTGTTAATTTTTTTTTTTTTGATTTATGCAAATCTAAAATAAGCTAAGCTCACCAGTCACGTGTAATTTTGACTTGAAAGGTATGTGCTCCAAAGAATCTACATTGATCTGACTGAAATGAATTTGTTATTCAACCAATTTATATAAAATTTAATCTTTAAGTTATCGATCTTTTATGAGATTTTACCTGAGACGATAACAATTGAGACGCCATTTCCCAGGCAAAAGGCTGTCTTTGAAGTTCTTGAAGTTGATTTTGAATTTGTTTCGTGACAAGAGTGTCTGTATTACTATAAAGCTCATCAATCAACTATTAATTATACATTGAACTATCAATTAGTTTATATATTTATTTATTTTTTAATATTAAATAAAGAGTAAACTATTTAAATTACCTTCTCTATTTGAGAAATAGTTGGCACATTCATTTTAATGAGTAAAAAAAAAAAAAAAAAAAAAAAAGAAATAGGTAACTAAGTGTTATTTTTAATGAATTTTTAAAAATTAAATTAACGCGATTGGCTATTTCGTTTCTTAATATTTTTTTTTTTCGAGTTGATAATTTTTTTTTCCCTTTCATTTACCTCTCTCCATACTAGACTCGAATAAAAATGAACATTAGACCAGCTACTGTAAATGTAATGATAATATACACGCTCTTGTGCTTACTTTTGATTATTAGGTCGAAGATTTAATCTACATTCAAAACTGTAATTTACTTGATCTTCCTGAAAATTATCAAATGAAATACTGTAAGAGAATGACATTTATAATATAAAAAAGGACTGTTTATAACTTTTTTCTTTGTAAAAAAAAATAAAAATAAAAAAAAATAGATCTTTACCATGCTTTATCATGGCCTCAATTATCTTTTGTCGCTGAAGACGAAAACGGAAAAATTGTTGGATATGTGTTAGCCAAAATGTAAATTAACATTGAAAAAAATTATAGACATTAGATATACTGACATGGAGTTTAATAGGGAGGAAGAACCCGCAGACGTTCCTCACGGTCATATTACATCTATATCTGTCATGAGAACATATAGACGCTTGGGTCTTGCTCAAAAATTAATGACCCAATCCACTAACCAAATGGCTACCGTCTTTGGTGCCCATTATGTCTCTTTACACGTTCGTAAAACTAATCGTGCTGCTATTGGGCTTTATAGAGACACTTTGAAATTTGAGTAAGTTCAAGTTTATTTGATATTAAATTTAAATATTTATAACATTATTTTAGTGTGCATGATATTGAAAAGAAGTATTATGCTGACGGAGAAGATGCCTATGCTATGCGCTTAATTTTAAAAGAAACGAAGCCTGTTATTCGTGGTGTTGTTGAAGAAGTGAACCAAGTTGCTGTTAATTAATAAACAACTTAATCAAGATTATTATCCAAAAATTTCTTAATTTGTTCTAATACATCTTTTTTCACAGATTCTTTAATTATAGCTAACCATCATTATGTCAGACTGTGTAAAATTCAAATAATAGCTTTTTATTTTATTTTATTTTTTTTTTTTTATTTATTTACCTCTACCATAATCACCGACTTCCTTTTCTAATTCTTCAAGTGTTGTCTTTTCCAAGTTTTTATTTCTTATAACATCTTTGGGGAAAAAAATAACTATTGTTGTTCAAAAAGAATGTCTAAAATTTACTTACCGCGAGTATATGCATCTAGATTACCGTTCCATCCAGATTCGATTAATCGAGTCCGTAAGAATTGTAATAATCTTTTATATATAAGTATATGGTATTTTTATGCATTTGGATAAGATGTACCTTTCTTTTTCGCCCGATTCCACAAATAGTTTATTAATAGCTGTTCTTGATTTCTCTGTTTCTGACATTTAAGTTGAAGTAGAGGAAGAGAAAAAGAGAAAAGAATGATTTGCTTAATAAAGAAGCTTTACAAGCCACGAAGAAGGAGTTCTCCAAAAAATCGGACTTTAAGAGTTTATTTCATCAATAATTGGTGTAAAGACAGATATTAATTTGCGACTGTATAGCTACTTTAAATGATGAAGTAAAGGACCTTAATAAATAATGCAGTTTATTTTTATTCTCTGAAACGGCAACTGTATAATTGCATGTATAATTAGCATATCGTCGAAAGATAATGTATATATGCTTATAAAGTATAATATATCACTTAATATACTAAGTTAAATATGCTTCATATTATATAGATTAAACAAATTTTAACTTTAAGAGAGATAGACTAGGGTAGATTGTCTATGGATGATTAGTATAATTTGTAAAAGTAACTTTTTCTTTTGTTATAATGAAGATAATAATTCCCTCCTGAATTAGCCGCCTTCTTATACTTTATTATTAAGGACAAGTCTATCAACTATTCAGTCTTGTTCTTGTTTTCAAATACAATATTCTTAGTTAGTTTTGACAGCTACGAACATAGTTACTGATCTCGATATCTACTTGAGAGCGTACAATATCACTTATAAACAGATAATGTATACAATTAATAGAAACATAAATATAAAATTTGATCTCTGTACTGACCAAATTATTGAATGAATGTTTACAACTTCTTATTAAACTTTTGATACTAATAATTTACTCGAATTTATTTGTAAAAAGACACGAGTTATATGATAAAAATATATGATTGTACTTGTATTTTTAGCATATAAAGGTGCATTGCCATGTTAAAAGCATTAGTTGTTATTTTTACTAAAGTTTGTGAGTCTATTGTAAAATATAGTGACAGACATAGCAAAGTTATCAATTGTTAAAAAAAAATGAACCACATATCAATCAAGTATTATCGATTAGTATAGCAAACCACAAATGTATATAATTATTTAATTTTTAATATTAATTGTTTTGTAAGTTGCATCTAGATGGTACAGATGATAGATAGCAGGGCTATTACTCTTATTATCCAATATAACACATTTTTGCAGGTTCTATCTAAAGCCAACATCATAACTGTAACGTTCACATTGTTGTAGAAGACAAGTCATCTGAAAAAGGGAAAATA
The DNA here is from genome assembly GCF_025118155.1 of Cokeromyces recurvatus. Taxonomy (NCBI): domain Eukaryota; kingdom Fungi; phylum Mucoromycota; class Mucoromycetes; order Mucorales; family Mucoraceae; genus Cokeromyces; species Cokeromyces recurvatus. Next base: position 159,103 of record NW_026251431.1, read on the forward strand.
CTATCAAGTCTACATTATTGACATACAAAAAGACAGTTGATGTAAGAAGCAAGTTGTAATGAAGAGAAATTTAACGAAATCTTCTGAGGATAAATTACTTTAGCGTATGGCATTATTTTAAAAGTAGTAGCAGATAATGATAATTCAATAGCAAACCATAATTCAAGTATTGAAAACTTTCGTATGGGAGATATTACACGAGCGTTTAGACCATTAATCCTACGCGGAACACAGTTTAAACTACTACTATTGGAATTGGCACTAACTACTATCAAACAAGAAGTTGCACTACAGACGAATACTATCATTTAACTAGTTCAAACAGCTCATAACAAAATACTGAAAAAGAAAAAAGGACATTGAAAGCATACAGCGATTAGATCTGTGACATCTTCTGTAAAAATGACAAGAAATACTACGTATCTTCAGTATACCAATTACAAGCTGTCTAATCTCGACATATTGTTTTCTTTTTATGAACATCAAACTGCCGTCGACAAACTTAATATATATTAAAATGTACAACAAGTTCCTAAAATCATGGTGAACAGCTTTTTGCAGGGTACATCAAGATATAATCGAGAATGAAGAAGCAAGAAGAAGAGAAAGGAGAAGAGGACGAAGAAAAAGAAAAAAAAAGAGAGTATTAAAAGCCAAAAAAGGCAAGCGTAGACAGCAGTATCATCGAAAGTAAGGTGAAAACTATAGGTTTATGTATTCATTTCTAATTTTATAGGAAGGACAAATAGAGGGCAAGTAAGTTTATAAACGAAGATAAGTCAAGAGTTCCTCTGGTTATTTTTGGTAATAGTATGCTTCAAAGAGATGCTGTTAAGCTGAAGAGATTATGCTGTGGTGTTACTGGGGATATCGTGGCGATGCTTAAAAAAGAAAGAAGCCGTGGGGATCTTTTGGTCGTACTAATCAATGAATTTAACGCATAAAAGGTTTATAATTAATGTGTCACCTGCAAAAATCAAAGGTTAAAGTATACTTGTCTGCACAAAATGTAGTACACTTTGTCAGCGAGACATCAATGCTGCCACAAAATACTTGGGATGAAAATCTCTTCGTTCATCCAAAAAGACAATATCATGCCAAAATCCTAAAGCAAAAATTGAACATATAACCTACATTTGCCATAGCAAACACAGTTGCCTTCTAGAAAGCTTTAGATTATTGCAGGTAAGATATCCAAACATAAAACTCTATTCCTCTGAAAACTAATTTTTTCCTTCTAAATTCCGTCTTTATTTCATCCAAAAAAGGTAAGCATGTTAACTGAACTTAAATTTTACTTTGTTCAAGAGAAAAAAAAAACTAACACAGTCTTAATTCAAAGTATTAACCAACATACATCAACGTTAGAAGAAGATATTATTTTTTAACTTTGTAAAAGACCGATGCACAAATTTCAAAAAAAGAAAACAATTAAATCTCAGCTCCAATTTGATTTGTTTACGTCATTGTTCAAGAAGTAGTCTTTCATAAACAGTGAGTGAACGCGTTATGTGTCCTTTTTTTTTTTTTTTTTTTTTTTTTTTTTCCTTCCTTTTCTATCACAGGCATAAAAAATTATTTTCCCTACAAAAATTTTTTTCTTCTTTTTCTTTGTTGTTTGTATATAAACGTATTTTTATTTTATTTTATATAGACACATATTTTTTATTTATAATTTTTTTTTTTTTTTTTTTTTTGTAAATTAACAAGAAATACCCATTCAGTTATAAAAATTCTTTTTTTTATTTTGCATAACCCAAGCAATGCTAATCGGCCTTCAATGAGTAGTGAATCAGATATATCGTTAACACCCAGTCCTAAACCACGAGCTACAACGAAATCTCAGAAAGCTAGTTTAACGCGTATTGTGAAAGCTCAAATAACCCTACTTATATCAAACCTCAATAACGACAATTTTACTCGAAAAGCAACTGAAATTAATACCTTAATCGAAACTCATGGAGAAGACATTCGTGAACATCTTTTTCGTTTTCTTCTTTCAGATATTTTTAAACAAGACCTAGACGATAGTACACCCCATGTTCGTTTATTGAAGGAAAATGCTGTTTTTACTGTCAATAAGGCAAAAGTAGAAACAATGGTTAGCTTTGGTAAAGCTCTTGAACAGTTTTGTAAATCGGATATTCAGGTCAATCTATCTATGCTTTTTGATAGACTTGAGTTAGATTCATTTGATAAAACTGTTTTTTGTTTGCCTTTATTGTCTTCTAAACCTGAAATAACTGAGCAAGGTAAGATATAAAAAAAAGTAGAAAAAAAAATATACAAACAAGTATGCTCATCGTATTTATTAGCTAAAACTATCTTTACTGCCAATATGCAAAATGCTACGACTAGTTTGATGAGTATCGAAACAGTATCAGAAAGTGTAATGCAATATATTGTTGATGTTGTCACAGATGTTATTAATGAAGAAATATACTCCTTTGATTACGAAAAACTACAATCATTTATCTTAATGATAGCAGACCGTTGTCCTAATAAGACAATAGCCCAATCATTTGAATGTTTATTAAATACAAAGATGAAAAACTCAAAGCCAATTGATTCACAATTTATACGAAATAGTATTGAAATGTATAGTAATGATCCTTCTTCAGTTGGACGGATTTTAGAGTCAATAAAGGAGCTTAATGTAAGTTTATTTGTCTTTTTTTTTATTTCCTATCAAAAGAAATAAAACTAAACATTATGGTTATATAGCTACTTCCAGTTGTTTTGGACTCTTTTCCTCTATTTTTAACATTAGATTTAGTTTATTTGGCAGATTATCAAAAGTTGATGAATTTGGAATCTTGGCTTCAGGAAAAACTAAAAAATCAGCAGCAAAAAGATATTTTTGCAAAACAATGTCTGGATTATCTTAATCATAAAATATCTGTAGAAAAACAACGTCAGGATAGTAGCAAAAATTTACCTATTGCTTTATCTGTTGAAGCTATCAGTGTTTTCCTTAAAACTTTATCTACCAGGTAATATAGATATATTTATATGCATAGTTAATTAATTATGAAAGAAAAAGGAATAACAAATTATTCTATAATTACAGTCAAATTTCACCTTCATTACTTGATATGACAAAGGAAGTTCAAAATCATTGCTTGAAGACCTTTCCGAAACTATTAAATGTTGGAACTCAATCTGTATCTGGAACAGAAGTATCTTTTAAACCTGAAATTGAGGAGGAGGCAAATCTTTATTACGAGCGAATTTATAACGGAGAGCTTTCATTAGATGCCATGATTGAGTTATTGAAAAAACTCAGCATCTCAAAGGATCCTCGAGAACAAGACGTCTTTGCATGTATGATTCATAATCTTTTTGATGAATACACATTCTTTCCTAAATATCCTGATAAAGAACTTTCAATTACGAGCATTTTATTTGGATCATTAATTCAGCATCGCCTTGTGTCTTATGTTCCACTTGGAATAGCACTTCGCTACGTTTTGGATGCACTTCGTAACCCAATGGGATCTAAGATGTTTAATTTTGGTGTGCAAGCCCTTCGACAATTCCAGTCCCGTCTAAGTGAATGGCCTCAATATTGTGCACACCTTCTTCAAATACCTGACTTAGTACAAGCTCATCCTGATCTTGTTACTTTTATTCAAGCTGCTATGCACCAAAGTGGACAAATCAAGCCTGGAGAGAATCTTATAGAGCCACGAGGTAACAGCTATCAAGCTGCAATTGTTTCTTTTACAAGCGTTCATATTCCCCCTGTCCCTGCCAATAATTACAGTGAACCCTCGAGTGCAATTCAAGACAAAATCCTTTTTATCATCAATAATGTAGCCCAAAACAACATTGAAAGTAAGGTAACAGATCTTCTTGAAGTCCTTACTCCCTCTGCTTATAAATGGTTTGGCAACTATCTTGTTGTTAAACGTGTTTCGTCTGAACCCAACTATCACGAGCTCTATATTTTGGTACTCGATTCGGTTAATTCCAAACTTTTGAATGCACACGTTTTAAGTGAAACATTTGCAAATATTTTAATCTTGTTGAATTCTGAAAAGACTGTATCGAATTCATCAGAACGTACTCTATTGAAAAACTTAGGATCCTGGTTAGGTCGAATGACTTTGGCCAAAGATAAGCCTATCCTTCACAAATATATTGCTTTTAAAGATTTATTGCTGGAAGGTTATGATAGCCAACGTTTAATTGTCGTAATTCCTTTTGTTTGTAAAGTTCTTGAACAGTGTGCCAATAGCAAAATCTTCAAGCCTCCTAACCCATGGACAATGTCCATTCTCAAATTACTCGTTGAATTATATGATTGTGCTGACCTTAAGCTTAACTTGAAGTTTGAGATTGAAGTGCTTTGCAAGAGTTTGTCATTAGAGTTAAAGGCCATACCACCTACTTCTGTTTTGAAGAATAGACAACCTCAGGTATATGCACGAAATTCGATTACGGGATCCAGTGCAGGTTACCCAGGTAGAGGATCTGCTGGTGGTAACCCACTTTTGCAAAATGCAGATATTGAGCCTGATCATAGTATTTTGGCTGAGTCAATGATTCCTGTACCTAATCTTGCTCCTTATATTGCCTTTAATCCTCAAATTGCCCTGTACACAACACAACCGGCTGCTAAACGTCTTGTTCTTCAGGCCTTTACTGAATCTATTCGTGAAATTATTGGTCCCGTTGTTGAACGTGCAGTTGCAATTGCTGTTGTTTCAACACGTGATTTGGTTGTCAAAGATTTTGTAATGGAAACAGATGAGAATAAAATGCGCAAGGCAGCACACATGATGGCACAGAATTTGGCAGCTAGTTTAGCTATGGTAACAAGTAAAGAGCCTTTAAGGTTAAGTGTGGTAGCTAATTTGAGAGCCATATTCTTGGCACATGGGTTAAATGATGTAAGTTTTTTTTTTTTTTTTTTTTTTTTTTAAAAAAATGAATCTATGTAAAATATAAAGTATTTATTATATATTTCCAAATGCATATATAGACAATGGCAGAGCAAGCAATTATTTTGACAGTAGCAGATAATTTGGATTTGATGTGCGCTGTAATTGAGAAAGCAGCTATGGAAAAGGCAACATTAGAAATTGATGATACGTTATCAAATGCATTTATGAGTCGGAAAAAACATCGTGAACAGAGACCCACACAACCATATGTGGATATGGAGACTTATCAGATGTCCACTTATATGAATACATTACCGCCTGCACTACGTCCCAAGCCGACAGGATTACAACCAGCACAAATGAATGTCTATGAAGATTTTATGAGAATTCCTCGTGTCGCACCTGCATCAAACACAAATGGAACTATGATGGATCGTTCTGGACGTATGGATATGAACAACTTCAATTATGCTAGTTATGCAAATAATTCATCTTTAGCATCTAATGCCGCAGCTGGATTGGACAATAACCTTGTAATAGCTGGACAACAACCACAGCAACAAATGCCTCAAGTTAGTGCTCATATGATTTTGGAACGATTTGCTCAGTACATTACTGAACTTGAAAAACTTATAAATCAAACAAATGTGAATAGTATCAACGCTTTGCCCCAACATAGTGATATCCGCACCTTAATTCGTCAAATTCCTATGTTAGCCCTCGCTAGTTTCGACAAAACAGAAGCTGCTCGTACTTTTGCTCAAAAGGTTGTTCAACTTCTCTACAAGAGTGATAAACAATTGACGATTGAAGTCTATGTCGTGCTGTTAGAACATCTCTGTGAGGTCTCACCCAATGTTGGCACATTAGTCACCTCATGGTTAACTCATGCTGATGATGAACGCAAATATAATGTACCAGTCACTGTAGCATTAATCAAAGCAGGTCTTATCAATTTACCTGAACAGGATCAAGAGTTGGCCATTTTAATTGAGAGTGGACGTAAGAGTGCAATTGAGTTCACAATAAGATTGATCCGTGCTTGCTTATTTGGTGAATACCCTCTAGCAACACGCCACGAATTTATTGCTTCTCTTGAAGCTCTCAATAACATTCGAAATCATTCTGAGTCTGTCATGTCTCTCATGGATGATCTTATGAAGACTCCTGAAGTCAAAGAACGAGGGCTTCGTGAACAGCTTCAATTTTATTTTGCAGAATGGGTCCGATTATATCAACATCCTGCCTCAACAGAAAAGACTATGTTGGCGTTCGCAACTCAGTTATCGCAGCAAAACATTTTTAAAATGGATGATATCTCTTCTCTCTTTTATCGTGTCTGTATTGAAGTTTCAGTAGAGCATGCAATTAAATTTAAAATGTTACCAGGACAATCACCTAATTTGGCATACCAGCCTATGGATGCACTTTCCAAACTAATTGTCTGTCTTATTCAAGTATCTCTGACTGAGGGACAGATTGATCCTATGGCACATTTCACAAGAGCACTCTCTGTAGCCGTTCTAATCATTTCCCAACATCATGAAATGCGTGGTCAACATTTCGACCAACGTCCTTTCCTTCGTTTCTTCACTAGTATATTATCAAATCTGCATACCGTTGAACAAAGTATTCAATCTTTATACCTGCCTCTTTTAATAGCGTTTAGTAACACTCTTTATACATTACAACCTAAGCATTACACAGGATTTACTTTTGCCTGGCTCCAACTCATTTCCCATCGTTTTTTTATGCCCCAATTATTGTTATCTGAGAACCAAAAAGGTTGGCCTGCCTTCCAACGACTCCTTGTATCCCTTTTTGAGTTCTTGGTGCCCTATTTACACACAGTCGAACTTCAAATGACAACTCGTATGCTTTATCGTGGAACACTCCGTGTCCTCCTTGTCTTATTACATGATTTCCCTGAATTCCTTTGTGATTATCATTATAGTTTCTGCGATGTGATTCCAGGAACTTGTATCCAGATGCGTAATCTTATCTTAAGTGCTTTTCCACGCAATATGCGATTACCTGATCCCTTTACACCTAACCTCAAAATTGATCTCTTACCCGAAATTAATCAATCACCCCATATCCTTACTGATTTTACAAGTATTCTTGAAGAACATGGATTAAAGAAGGAAATTGATCAATATTTCGAAACAGGAAGACCATCTACAAACCGATTCCTTAAAGATCTTCCTAGTCGTTTGTTGATTGATAAAAATACATATTGTATTCCTTTGGTGAACGCTCTCATTTTCTATGTAGGTACAAGAACAATCGCTAAGGGTACTTCTGTACATCAAGGGCCAGCTGCGGAAATTTATCAATATTTATTATCTGAATTGGATTCAGAAGGTATAAAGGAAACATAAAAATTATAATTATTATTTTCACTTTTTTATTAACCCCCTTTTTTTTTTAGGTCGATACCTCATGTTAAGTGCAATTGCTAACCAATTGCGTTATCCTAACAGCCATACACACTACTTCAGCTGTGTTCTATTGTATTTGTTTGTAGAGGGCAAGAAAGAGATTGCTAAAGAACAAATTACACGTGTCTTACTGGAACGTTTGATTGTCAATCGACCACACCCGTGGGGCCTCTTAATTACCTTTATTGAGTTAATTAAAAACCCAAGATACAGTTTTTGGTCACATTCATTTACTCGATGCGCAACTGATATCGAACGACTATTCGAAAGTGTATCAAGGTAAATTGATCTTTTTTTTTTTTTTTTTTTTTTTTTTTTTTATTTTCCAAATAACCATGGTTATATTTATTTATTTTTTTCTTTTTAATAGATCTATTAATCAAAATTAAGAATGATTTTTTTTTAGCAAATATTTATGTATAACATAAAATACCCCTTTTTTTATACTGGCTTTGAGAGAAGGGAAAAAAAAACATGGAAATTACATAAAAAACAAAGTTTATATTTCTTTCTCTTTTCTTTTCTTTTTGATTATTTGATCTTGTTTATAGTCTTGTACATGTTAATTTTTTTCCTTATATATTCTGTATAACAACTTCAATATTAATAATAATAAACCACGAGTTGAATTACATAGCTCTTCTTTAATTCAAATTATATACGCAAGTTTTTATGAAACATACAATCTTCATATAATGTCTTTCTTGTCGTGATACATTATCAACTCAGTCATAAGTTTGATCTTGTCATAACTAAACCAGCATACTTTGCTGTTCCTGTTTTATGACTACTAAAAGATTATTAATACGAAAAGTCACTTCATATAATAATACATTTAACAAGAAGCATTATTTAATTCTTTTTTTTTTTCTCGGTCAAGTTATAACCATCAATGCATACATTTAATTTACCAAAACTTTTATTAAAAAAAAAAAAAAAAAAAAAAGAAAAAGAAAAAAAAAAGAAAAAGAAAAATAATGAGTACTTTTTTTATGATAAATTGCTGGTTGATGTTTCATGGTTCATTGTCTTACAAAACTTTTGTATTCTTTGTCGTATTAAATCTTTAGTTACTGGTTTAATTAAAATATCATCAAATGCCCCTGCTAATTGAACTGTTTTCTCATATGCCGTCACAGCAATAATAGGTGTTTCTCTATTGCTGTTATTCGTACTCTTGATCATTCGTGCCGCCGTTTCTCCATCGATTATAGGCATTCGAATGTCCATAAATATGATATCATATTGAACATCACTCATAGCAGTACGAATAGCCTGTGCACCATTCCTCACAATTACACATCTACAGTGAAGTGTTCGTAAAATGGTTTCTAAGATTTTACAGCTAATTGGATTATCATCTACTACAAGACAAGCAAGAGGCTTATTATGTTCGGATGATCGCGCTTTATTACCTACCGCAGCGACTGCAGCGGCAGCCTTACATGGGTCAATAGATGGCGTTGATAAAGATCGGGAACGTTGAGGGGTCCCATCCTTAGATGAAGATACACTTGAATTTTCAGAATGCTTCGCTTGTCTTTTTGATACAAATGGTCTACAAGAAATAGAAGGTGACATTGTTAACGGTGTACTTGAAGATGAAGAGGAGCTTGTGGGTGTTACATCTTGCGACAAATGACTATTCTTGGTGAGATGTTTACTGCGATTATGTATTGGGTTTGGAGATAAGCCATCACTGATACTATCATGCCGTATTTTACGTATCATATCTTCATTAGCTTTTTCTAAAACAGGCAAGTTTTTGTACGTGAACGTCCCAAAATTGGTGGTATCATTATCAATTTTTTCAGGGTTTTGCTCTTTAATAATGGCTTTAGCTCGTTCCACTTGTGCAGTTATTTCCTCAGGTGCATTCTGCATAGTAGCTCCACGGGCATCGAAATAATCTGTATCTTCTACATCAGCGGGTTGAGGAATAAAGGATGGTGATTCAGTCAGTAAAGTGTCCCAATGAATGTCTTTAAAGAAAGGATGTTCTTTTACTTCTTTCGCCCCATTATAACCTAGTCTTTTCTCAGGATCTAATGTCATTAATTTTTCCATAAAGTCTCTCGCTTCAGGAGAAATTTGAACTTCATCCTCATGCCAATCAATACGTCTAGAAAGAATATTCTCAAAGACTTTATCAGGAGTATCTGCATAAAATGGAGGAATTCCATATAAAAACTCATAACAAATAACGCCTAATGCCCACTGTACATGTTTTTTTTTATAAAAAAAAAGAAGAGAGTTATTCATGATTATTTGTATATACATATACATATATATATATATATTTAACTTACCCAATCAACCATAGAATCCTGTCCAGTACCCAAAATACTCTCTGGTGCTAAATAATCAGGTGTACCAACAGCATGTCGTGTGCTGTTATCTTTACAGTTTTTGTTCATGCTTGAAGAAAACGATTCTGAAATAGCGGCAGATAAATGACGATGATGTGTATTATTCCGTGTCTCTGAAGACATCGATTGATTTGCTATGGCGTCATCAGTTGGTTCGTACTGATCAAATAAAAGACTAAAATAAGAGTGTCGGTAAGCACCATTGGGAGTTGTAGGAAATTCAATAGTAGGCGATTGAGGAGGCGTACCTGACCTAGAAGGAGCAGGAGATTGGGGCTGGTCCTGTTCATGACAAGAAACTGTAGTCAATTCATCACGAACACGACGATCCAAGAAACCAATTCTAGATAAACCAAAATCAGTTAATTTTAAGTGACCATTATGATCAATCAACAAATTATCTGGCTTCAAATCCCTATTAAATAAGATTTTACATAATATATTAATAAATATATTTATATAGAAAGCTTATAGCTTATTACCGATGAATAATATTCTTGCTTTGTAAGTATTCTAAACCCAATGTCACTTCAGCAAGATAATTACGTGCCCAATCTTCAGGTAAACTTCCTAATACTTTAATAAGAGCAGAACAATCTCCACCATTTAAATACTCGAGTACCAAATACAAATAATCTTTGGATTGGAACGTATAATATAGTTTAGTCACAAAGGGGCTGTCAGTTTGTGACATTAAAATCATACGTTCTGCCTTTACATTGGTAACTTGGTTTTTGGCAATCATATCTGATTTCTTTAAAAATTTAATAGCATAGTAATCACCTGTCGTACGTTTTTTAGCCAAAAATACAGAACCAAATGCACCCTTACTAATAGGCTTGATAATATCAAAATCCTTGATGCTAGGAAAGGTAGGACGTGATGCAATAGGCGCATGTAATGGCGAAAGAGGAGATTTTGCCATAGCCTGCTTATCATTCTTTGGACGTAGGTTAGGTGACCCCAGAGGTGTATCAATCGTCTCTACTTCAAAAATCGGTGTTGCATCAGGTGTTATTGATTTTAGCTTTTGTGATATGCGACTTACAACATTTGACTGCCGTCTTTTCCAAGATTTAAGACGGTTCAAAAATCCCTTTGGCTTTTCAGTTTTTACTATTGGCTGAGTGACTTCTTCTTGATTCTTGGATATAAATTCCGTCCAGTTCGGCTCTTGATGGGTATTTTGTTGGAACTCTGTTCGAGCTCTATTGTTATATTCGAGTCGGTCACGCATTCTGTTGACAGCATCAACTTTCCCACGTGCGAGGCCCTCAACTTCCTTAATAAGAGCAGTCACAGTAGGATCGTTCGTAGTTGGTGGACGCCAATAGAGAATTTGTATCATCTTGTCTTTTGAACGGGGTGACTGTAAAGTTGTCTCATCTTCAGCACTCCCTGGCATGGATATACTTAATGCAACGTCGATAATTTCTATTAAATCTTTGTACTGTTCCAGATCAATTTTTTTCAATTCTAGAGGATCTGCCGCAGGTTCCAATGGTAGAGAATCACCAAAGATTGAATCATTATCACTTTCATTATCTTTTTTATCATCATTTACTTCACAATGATATACACCTGATTCCATATCAGAAATATCCTGTTTTGTTGCCTCTATTCTTTCGTTGATAACTTGCTTAAGCTCCATTAAACTGTCGTTACACACATTAATATCCATTTCACTCTGATGAATTTCAACACATAATTCCGAATGCTGTTCAAAATAGGCAGCTACCACCCATTTTTCACAAACATGACATAAAACGGGCGGCAGGGATAACAACTTGGAACACGAAATGGCTCCTTCATCCTCTTCATCATTTATTTCAGGTACTGAGGGTAAAAATGGAGGTGTTTCAATGACTGGTTCAGACTTAGATCGATTTCGCTTAATCACCTTTTCCTCTTCTATTTCATCTTGTGGTTGCCAATGTAGTATTGACCAACGACGAGGCATGACTGGCTTTATGACCCACATAGTATGGCTGGGCTCACCAGTTACACGATTGTACATTAACATGCCTTTTCCTTCCATTTCAATAAGTGTATTATCGTGGCCAACAATATTGAATCGAACCTCCACTGTATGAGAATCATCAGCTAAAAGTTCTTCTGTTGCTACACTGAAGACTTGGCCATCATCATCCGATAACAATTGGTTTACGCTTTTACCAATTACTGACTGAGGATTCGACCTAGTAAATAATTTTTTTTTTTTTACAATTTTAAATATATAGATACAGATGCATATATATTTATATATAAACAGCTTTATTCTACTTACCCAATTACATCTAACCAAACAGGGCTTACATATTCTATCAAAGTTGTTTCTAAGCTTAACTCAACAATAATCGTCGAACTTTGACTACGTTCTGCTTCTTCTTGCAGACTTTCTACATCTTCATTAGTAGATTGTTTTGGGTCTAATGACATATCTGATTCGTCATCCTTTGAGTACTGTATTGATTCCATATCGTCTTCATTATCGCTTGGTGCCCAGAACCACTTTTCAGCTGCCCACCATTCTACTACACGATTAAGGGCTGCGATACTCAGTAGCAACCTCACATACCACTCACGGCAAGGCCATTCAGGATGCTCATCCCATTGTGCCCCAGCTGCTTGGATTCGTGAAACAGCATTTGCACATGCTCCCTCTGTTTCCAAAATCTCATCTAATGATGTATCCATCACGCTTTGAGCTACGGAAATCAAATCCTGCAAGGTCAAAATAAAAGGCGTTGGTAAGTATGAGTCTTCAGAGATAAGAGCTACTACAGGTTCATCATCTGAAGTGGAAGAAAGGGTTCGCTTATGGGGTAAATGATTAGTTAATTCCTCTTCATCCATTTCTACTACACTAGGTAAAGCACTAGATACTTCTTCTTCTTCTGAATGCTCCTCCTCATCAGGTACTTCATCCATGTTTTCTACATACTGTAAACCTCGTTCAACATACTCATTGAGCCCATCAATGATCAAACGAAGCTCTGTATCACACGCCTCTTTTGCGAAACTCAAACGAGATTGAATCGAATGTTGTATAGTTGTTGTTTGGCCAGGGTTATCAAATCGATAACCAACACGTTTAGATTGGGTAATAGGTTTTTTGTGCTCAATTGTTGTCTCTTTAATCGTTGGTGTTGACTTGGTCGATTGTAAACGCTGAGGCTGCTTCCGTTGTGAAAAATGTTCAGCACTTGTCTTCACATTTTGCCACCAGTTCGTCAAAACACGGTTTACAACAGATGTATTCGAGTTGGAGCTTTGTGAAGAGGATCGACGACGGATCTCCTGGGCTTTAATAATTTTATATTCTTCAAGCCAGTCAACCCATGGAATTGTGTTTACCATTTCAGTATTTTCTTCTGCACCATCAGTACCAGTGACGAGGATTTTGGGTGTTCCATCATAAAGACGCATCAGACTTGTAGTTGAATAGCGTCGATCTTGAGATGGTTGTATAGCTGTTGTAGCTGTGACATCTTTAGATTTTTCTTTAAGGCTACACCATCGTTTGACTTTAGCAGATCGTGACATAAACAATTTTTTAGCATAATCTTCATCAGATCCACGTTCTTCTCCATAAAATGAAGAAGTTATTAGCAATGGTGGTCGATAGTTGGTTGTTATTTCTGATGTAGAAGCTATCAAAAAAAATAAAATAAAATAAAATAAAAAAAGAAAAAAGAAAAATAAGAAACCATTATAATATATCTATATATCTATATATCTATATATGCTAGCACTTACTTGTGGGCGCACCTCTTAATAACTCAGTGCTAAAATAATCATTAGGGTTCCAGTCCATTGAAGATTGACTACTGTGTTGTACTTGATTAGTATTCGCTGTTTGTGACTCATTTAATAACATAGCAGGGTATAAGGGACTTTTCATGTCTTCTATAAGAGGTACATCATATGACGGTTGTGATGCCATTTCAGTAGGTAGACCAGAATCCAAATTCATTTCAACAACATCCTTATCAGCTTCTTGCAACCTTGGTTTATTACGTAAGGATTTTCGTTTACTTGATAACTGTTTTCGTAGTAAGGAATGTAAAGAGTGCTGATAAATAGGTACACCTTCTGGTGATATAGCTTCTACATCTGTACGTTGTTGCTCAACCTTTGCTAAAGGGTGTTGAATGCCATTAATTAGATCAGCAGGAGGTGTTTCTAAAATGGGATTAGGAGAATGCCCATTAATGATATCGGCAAGTTCAGAGCTGGGTATGTTTCGAAGCATGCTCATAGAAGATCGACGCTTAGTTTTTTGGGAACTAACATGTGGAGTATGTGGAGTTGAACTTGAACTGAGTGTGTGTGTAACTAAAGGTGATGCTGAAGCAGATCGTGGGCCTGTAGCACTACCAGCACTTGACTTATTATAACGGTCTATACAAGAAAATGGAAAGCAAAAAAAAAGAAAAAAAAAAAAAGAAAAAGAAAAAGAAAAAGAAAAAAAAAAAGAAAAAAAAGAGAGAGTAGGAAAGAAGAGTTAGTTTTTATTTCACTAAACTAATATTATTGTGATATTACGTGGAGAAGATAATGGTGAATACATATCCTCACTTGCTAAACTTGAATCTGTAATAATAGAAGAAATAGATGTCTTTCTTTCACGTATTAATGATCTTTTTCTCTCAAATTCTTCCATATCTGGATCATCAGATTGTTTTCGTTGTTTAAAGAGCAAAAAAGAATGTGCTGAATTATCTGTAGTAGACGAAGAAGCTGATACTGTTGTACTGTCCAATGAATTTTCTCGCCTAGGTGGTATATGCTGATGCTGTCTATCTTCACGTAATTTAGATAAAGAACCTGATTTAAGAGAACTACTATCTTCTTGTTTTGATGCAAGAGGGGGAATTAAGATGGGTTTTGTAGTTGGTGTTGTTGAGGGAGTTGAGTCATGAGAGATGGAAGAAGAACCATCGATCCAGCTGGTTCGTTTTGATCGTACCATATACTTGCCTCCACTACCAGCAGGCGGGCTTGCGTATCGAGGTGGTGAACGTGCATGGGGTATCTCGTTCAATTCACTGCCAGGACTACTACTGTATTCAACATCAGCCAATAATGACCTTCGATAGTCTCCTGGAAGTGAATTGGTAGGTGAAGTAGGGAAATGAGAATCCGCATAAATAGGAGTATTAAGTTTAGTTGATAGTTCCTCGGTAGAATAAATAGACGATTTACTAGTACGACGCTTCAAAATGAGTGGTTGAGGAATGGGAACACTTTTAAGTTTGGCACAAGGAGGAGTAATTTCGGCTGAAGTTGTAACTGCACTTACAGTGACAGGAGCTGCATTCGCTCTTTCGGAGGATTGTAATAAGGATATAGAGTCGGGCAAAGTGCTATTAGGTTTTTCTGCTGTTGATTTATTTGCATTGGTTGACTCTTTTTTGTCTACTGAATCCATGTGAAAGTCATTCAGTGAAGAAAAGAAGATAAAAATAAAATAAAATAAAAAAATCATGTCTGCACTACACACGTCACACGGAGAATTTTATTGGCTGTAAATATACCCATTTAAAATAACATGTAAGCTTTTTTAATGCATTCTTGTCAGATACACATTATGATGTATTATTATATGCACATTCCTTTTATGATAATAAGAATTTTCGAATTATAAAGCGTTTTAATGTGTGTAGTTTTGGCATTGTATGTCAATAATTGAGTTTTAAATACAGTAAAACAAATGATAGCTTTCTTTTTTTTTCTATGCAAATAAAATGAAAAATTAAATAAATTTTGCCGAATATTGATAACTTTTGCATAATAAATATAAAAAACATAATATTTAAATAAATAACGATATAAACAAACAGGAGGTAAGATGTATATGTAAAATTAGCTAGATGGATCAGATTAAGGAACAAAGTAAAGAGTCTATAATACGTATGAATAAACTAAGGAAAATAATAATAAAAAAAAAATAATAAATTAGAGAAAGATATAAGCCAATTCAATGTACTTTTTTTCCTAGTATGCTTAATTAATAAAGGGGGATTTTTACTATACAAGAAAATGGTAAAGTTGTGACAATATTCAGTTGAAGTTTAAACTATTATTGTCTTCTTCCAGAAAACTACAAATAATAGCTTTAATCCCTTAAAAAGGTTAAAATTTTATTCTTGAAAGGGAAAAATCTTTTCTCCATTTCATACCATCAAAATGACTTTTTTTTTTTTTGAAGATATACTATTAGAGTATACTATACGTATATAAAAACAAAAAAAGACTACCATCATATACAAATGCATTTTTTTTTTGTTCAAGATCGAAAATATTAATCCAAATATCCTACGTTTCGCACAACATATTATTTTGTGATTTTAATATTAAGTATAACAAACTATACAATGGCTTCTTTCTCTCTTCAATTTGTATACGACAACAGATTAAAACTATTCAATTGGATTAAGTTGGGCAAACAAGGTGGGCCCTCGGCCACCACTTACAATATACTTTTCAATGCTACCTATTATATGGATTAGAGCATTATTTATTACGATGTTATACCTTTCAAATTCCTAATCACTTTTAATATGAACAAAAGTTTTTAAAGAGAGTGTTCTTTTATTATGTTTTGTTCTATTACGTAACTTATAATTTCTGTTCAAACGTCAAACCATCATAGAGTTTATTTCATCGTGTATAACGACCTTTTTACTTTCAAGTTACCAATAGATCGGCTGTTTGGGGAGAATTAACTTTGCAAAATGATCCTAAAAATACCAAATTCGATCAATCTTATGACCTTTGATCTAAATAATGTCCTAAAAGGAGCTTATACAATTGCAAACATTGAATAGTAAAATAGATGCGGTAATGATGTTGTTCGTTATCTTGGGATTTAACCTTTACTGTCTTCAATTTTGTTAGAAAGATGGTTGATGGTTAATGAGCTTCCTTTCCAATATTGCCAAAGCATTTTGCAACTATACAAGTCATATCCATTGTTCCTAGTGTTTTGCATTGATAAAGTACTTCCCTCAACATAAATTACCAAGCTTAAATCTGTCAATGCTAGGTCATGAGTACACTCTATTAGATGTTCGAATATCTGGGTAAAAAACTTGTTAACTTGTATCAAAATCAACCTTATCAAGTGAAAAGTCAGTTACTATTCAGTGTATTACCTTTACTAACTTTATCAACATTCCTTGTTAAACAATCGCCTATTTTATACCGTCCATTCTCATTCTAATCGTTCAACTATTAGAATATGTTGTAGCCCTATCAAGGAGTGCATTAAACACAAATTTAAAAAGGAATTAAAATTGATAGATATTGTTGACGTTGTTTATTCCAACAATGAAAACACAATGTATTAAGTGTAAGCTTCCCTATTTAATATCTGCTCCGCACATTCAAAGCAAAAAAAAAAAAAAAAAAAAAAAAAAAAAAAAAAAAAAAAAAAAAATAATAGCCTCTATACATTGGAATTCAATTGCTCAGCCAAATATAAACGCATTCTTATGAAAGTTTCCAATTCCTCCTCTTGAATCTCTCCCTAGAGATAGCCTCAGAGAAACAACAACAGATGTTTCTAAACAATGAGATAGTCTTGAATTTATCACTCAACTACCGCAAGAACAAAATCGACAAGATAAATTAGAAGCATCGTTTGAAATTAGTCTATGATCTCATTCTTCTTTTTTTTCCTTCACTTTCCTATCTTTGCATATTTGTATTATTAAATTATATTCTAAATATAAAATAGATTATGTATCCCCAGCAATAATGATAGAGAATAGCTTTAACTATCCTTTCATTATTTTATTATCAAAGAATATTTGTATATAAATTCAAATATCATTATTTATAGTATTCTTTACTGAAGAGTTACAATATAGAAATAATTAAGAGTATAGATCAAAACTTAATTCCTAATATAGATGATATATATTTAATACAATAGATATTTAAATAAAAAAAAATTTTTTTTAGCCTGATTGTTAATTAAATATGTTCAAAATATAGGTTGACCCTATATTGTACTTGTAAATAGCTGGTAATGATAGGTCTTAATATTATTTAAAGAAGGTTACATACATTTTATTCGTGCCTATATCTGTATAATATATTTAGCCATGAAGGCTATAAATGTAATAATGATATTTATTGTTGTAATCAAAGCTAATACAATAGCTGGAACATAACACAAGGTAATACTGACTAAAGAAATGATGTATAAGGTCCCCTAATGTTCATTACTATATAAAAATCACTTTCGGTGACTCACATTTGATACCCAGTAAGAAAAAAAAAACTACAAAAAGGATAGATTTTGTTTATAATCTAATGTTGATATTCTAATAATAATAAAATATATGTAGTATCTATCCTTTTTAATTCATTTGTATGATACAGTTGCATTTACTTATTATGTAAGTAATTCCGTTTTAAATTCTCTGCTTTTTTATACTCATCAGTATTCTCTACCATAAACAGAAAAAGAACACCCCCAGAATACTACTATATCATTATTTTTTTTAAAAAAAAAGAAAATAAAAAAAAAAGTCATACATCACTGTAGTTATTTCTTCACTTTTCACTTTTACAGATAACATCATAGTTACATATGATCCTGGATCTAAAAGTACAGTAAATAACTCTTTCCTTTAATCCAGCTAAATCTGATGTATTAAATATCATTATTACTGACTAACTATTAATGTTTACGTTAAAGAAATGAATATAATAAAAGCTTATCTACTTTTATAATTTATATTATAGGAAGGAAAAAAAAAGTGGAATAAATATATATGCATAAAAGGAGAATCTTTTTTTTATTTTGAATACCACAACTCGGCAACTACACCTAAAAGTTTGGGTTTATAAACAAAAAAATTGTGGTAAATAAAACAACTTGATCGGAAAGGGCAGCGCCTTTCTGTTGGCCAAGCGGCGATCATGGAGAGATGAACTTTGTTAGCTGTAGATGGGAGTGATTTAATAATAAAATCGGGGTTAGTTCTGAGCTTTGATGATAACATGCTACCTTCCAGGATCCAATGTTCAACACCAGGCCTTCAAATGGAGGTCGATAAAAAGATGTTGTTAAATCGCGGGGTAATTTCCTACCATGCAAGAGAGGAAAGCCCGCAGCATTGAGAGAATTCCTGGGAGTAACACGGCTGTAGTAGAAGCAAACAAGAACAGAATCTAATCCACCTCTACACTACAAAGGACTTCCTCTTCAATAATTTTTTTTTCTCATATAAAATAAAAAAAAATGAAAAAGAAGGGAGGATGGGCTCTAAAGTTAATACGTATTGTGTAGTACAAGTGCTATACAAAGTTACACGTTATTTATTTGGTACTACCATTGATATATTAAAAAAAAATATTTCAAGTAAATATGAATTGAAACCTCTTCAACAACAAATATTACTACTTACTTATCAAACACGATAATCGGTAACATCCAGTAGAGTAGTCATACTTTGCTGAATCATATATGTTAGATAGGTGAAAGAAGAAAGAGAGAAAAAAAAAATAATTGCCAAGGAAAATTATGTGAGAATTTGTAATATTATTTTTATTTCCTAAATATGACAATCCAAGTTTTTCTCGTATCAATCAGTTTCTTTTACAAATTTTTAACAAGCATCTTTTATCGATGTCTTGATCCTATATTAGGAATATTTAATCTCAAGAGAAGTGATAGTAACCAATCTCTATTTAGCACCTAAGGTACGTACAATCTTGATTCAGCTAAATTAAATACCAGCGTACAATAATATTTGATGCAGTTTTTTTTTTCAGGCACAGTACCTTGATACACTTAGTATTTTTTTTTTTTTTTTTTTTGCTAGAATTTACTGTTATTGATTAAATATTATACATAGCTATTCTAATTAGATATGCTTAATAGTGTAGTACTGTTTGCTTGTATTCATTTTTGAACATTATATTATTTAAGCTGATCAATAATAATAAACGATATGATTAACACAAAAGACATATATTAAGCTATCTCTATATATATATATATATTGAATAAGCTGTATATAGACTTTATTTTCCTGTATGATGCAAAGTCCTTCTAGTTACTGATATTTCTTATCCAGCTATTAATTATGAAAGGATCCATAGTGCCATCATATTTCCCAGATTTAGCTCTCAAGTCAATATATCCTTACTATCACTATTTTTAGTTTTCATTACTATTCAAATATATTATCTGGTCTGTTCAAAATGCTCGCTACTAGACCAACCATTTATTGTATATTATTATCAACAGTCAAGGTAACTTCATTACCAATATTATTATTACTATTCACTGCTTTGTTATATTATCACTTATGAAACCTATTGATTTTGTTACTGATGCCAAATATTCCTTCTAAAAAAAAAAAAAAAAAATATTTGTTATTTGCTAGTTTTTGCCATTATTTCTCATGCTTCCATGTTATATGTATTCTCTCTTGATTATCCTTCGATTGTTAAATTGTATGATGTCTTCCTCTTCTTTATTTAGAGCTGTTAACACCCACATTCTTCAATTTTAAATTTTTGTTTATAATTGTTCGATTTAAATTCGCTTTCTTCCATATATATAATCCAGCAAAGTATGACTACTCTACTGGATGTTACCAACTATCATGTTTGATAAGTAAGTAGTAATATTTATTGTGAAAGAGGCTTCAATTATTGTTTACTTGAAATATTATTTTAAACTGTTACAGCCAGTACGGTTACGGTTGATTTTGTCGGTTTGAGTTGAACTATTTGTCGTTTTGAGAAAAGCACTTTTGTCATGGTTGTAAGATTTATAACTTAACTCAATAAGATAAATAGTCATAATAGAATATATAGTGCACTTGTACAATAATACTGTCTATAGACATATTTAGTATATTTACCCTTGTATAGAAAAATAATTAATTTATAAAAAGTCCTACATCTAAAAATAAACTTTCTTTCTTCTATTATTGTTCTGCTGAATATAAATTTATAAAAATAACTTTATACAAGTTAAACTGGGGTAAACTAAGAATAATACAAATACGCGTAATAATTGATTCTACTCAGAATACACGTATTAGTTATAAAAAATAAATATATACAAAAGACATGAATCTATATCTATATCTATAATTATAACTCTTAGTAATCATTCTATAATTATAATACCAAATACAATTTGTTATATTTTTTGTCTTCTTATTACTCATCATCCTTATTCACAAAATATATAAATACTCTTACATTATAACTCATAACTCATAATATAACTTGTATTGAATTAATTCTTAATAAACTTATTGACAAGTCTCAACGTACTTCTTCTGTCTTATTTTATTTTTATTTTATTTCTTTTATCTATACTTTAATTATTTAAACTTACCTAAACCACAACAGGACACACAAATGCCAGTGTGATGGAAGGTAAATAAAAGATAAAAGACAAAATAAAAAGAGAGAAAGGGAACAAAAGGAAGTATAGTTTGAGACTGTTTTTTATTCAATAAATAAAGTTAAAAGAAAAGCTGAAGAAAGAAGTTCAAGATTATTTTGTGTCTAAACAACTGCTTGTATTTATATTAATGAATCCTGAATCAAAGAAATAAAAATAACCGCCAAAGAACATGAGTCATGAAACAGTATTAGTATTCGGATATACGTCTTGTTGATTCAAGAGACTGATCTATGGATTATCTATTGGGTGTTATAATGATCTGATCAAGTTTTAAATAAAAAATTTATTGTTTAATCTGAGTATATGTTCCTGATATCTTTTATGTTTTATTTTATTGGATCAAAGACGACCTGAATCCTTTATCAAGGTTATAAAAATAAATATTTAGAAATGATACGATGTCTTATAATTGATACATCTAGACAATTGGATGTCAATAAGTTTTATATTATTTACAAGATGTTATATACAGAGTTTTATTTCATATTCAGGCTTATATTTTATCCTGTATTATGTAATTCATCTATTATAATATTACTCATGATTATATCCAGAGCTTGTTCTATAACAGCCAGAACGCTTCACAAATAAAAAACAATGTTTGAAGGGTTTTTAAGCTAACAAATGATGAAAGCTCTTCCAAAGATCTTGGAAACATCATATAGGCAATTTCTATCATTTCATATACTTTATGATGGGGAAGTGAGAACAGATAGAATGTAATACTAAAGCCTATAAATATGATGATGATTAGCATTTTTACCATATACCAAAGAAACATAGATATATCATGTATCTGGAAGGCGAGAGCATGTTCAAGTTTGTTGTGATCAACCGAATCTTTTACAAGAATACCTAGTCTCAAAAGATCATGACAAAGAGCATGATAGCCACAGACGCTAGACTTTGCTTTTACTTCCCCATGACCCAAATTAAAGCCGTACCTCAGTTGATGGATTTTTGTTATTGTTATGATTGTAGTCGTATTTACAACTAAGTTAATAGAAATAAACTATCATTTATTTAAATAATAAAGAGTTTATTCGAATAAACTAGTGTATTGTATTTCACAGCATAATATTCATTCTACTCTCAGTTTTGATAATAGTCATTGTTAGAGTATTCGAGCATTAAAAATGATTATATATATTGCATTACGTAATAATAAGAGTTCAATAGGTTTATGACCGTTATATTCAATTACATAGTTATTGATACAAGTCATACATATTATATATACATCCATAATGGTGTATATTGTTATAGAGGGAATATTCACTGTAAATTAATATTAACGCGTTGCTCATCCCAAAGACAATAATAGTGTATATTTTTAATATCAGCAACAGCTCCGGCAGAAATCTGCATACTGCATGCAGAGTGATTCGGAGACAATATTTGTGCATATTTGTGCATATTTGTGCATAAAGGCTTTATTATAGCAGTATTCACTTATCTAAATCACACTCATATTAATATGACATACCTTACAAAAACATATAAATAGCACTCGTCATTTTTCCATATTATTTTCTTCTTGTACAATTTTTGTATTATTTTATCTTTAATAAAACTATACGAAGTTTTCACAGACTTGTCTTTTCTTTTTCTCTTTCCTTATCTTTGTACTCAAAACAGTTATGGTGGCACCAGGTCGGAAGTCGTTGTTCTCCTCCTGCTTTTTGTTGGACCATCTTAAAATGGTATGCCTCTCAGTGTCTGCAATAAGCTCAGAGAGAATAGGATCAAAATAAATGCTAAAAAGCTCCGTCTCTCCAATTTTGATTACATCCTTTAATGCATGCAATGGTAATTTTTACATACTATTTTATTTGGCAGTGTTTGTTAGTGAAACAATAATTACGGCCGTTTTATAGGTATGACTTACGCGTTATTAATACATCGAACAACTCTAGCTTCATAATAGTTCATATTTCTTGCCATTGTAAGTAAATCTAACTCTCCGTCACATTTTTTCAACTTTCTACTCTCAACTGAATTCACAATTCTGGCAATTTTCATACACACACTATCGTCCAAATCCTTAGTGTTGGCTTTAATTCTGTTAAAAAGTGTTTCGTATATTGTGTTGATAGACTGTTCAGAAAAGACATCCAATAGTAATGCGCTGCTTTGTTTTGGACTTAATAATAAGATATTTGTGAGTGCCAGCAGTTTGTGGATATTTGTTTCTAATTTCAATAAATCCTTGGTGGACATATCTCTCGCTTTGTTTTTATACTCATCGAAAAGTCTGGTTACATCCATATTATTCTGCAAGCAATGCATATTTTCCTCATCTTCAAGTGTATCTGAATTCTCCTCGAAACTGGTGACTGAACTACTGTCTCCGTACACGGTGGTCACCTCTTCTGATACAGCTTGGTAAATGTATTCAACTGCCCCATTCTGGGCAGCCAGCTCAGTTTTTCTACGCTTTCTACTTAGCCAGAAGAGCTAGTAGTCTTCAGTCTTTTTCCAAGATTCAAGATCGCTTAGCAATTTATTTTTTTCTTCCAAATGTTTTTTGATTATATTCTTGTATCTAGTTTGGGCGTACTGTCGTTCAAGCAAATTGTGTCTTTCAACAAACTTTTTTAACGTAAGGCTTTTACTGTTTTCCATGCACCATTGTGCATCGCTATTGAGTTTTCTCTGTTTTGTACTACATGACAATTACTGCGTCACCAAGACCGCAGCATACATTACTTACTCTAACTATGTATATTACTTTATGAAGTATCCGCAGCTACTATCAAATAACTATAAATAACTCAACAGAAGGTTATAGTAAATTTAAGATCTAATAATGATGGGATGCTATTGCAAATAACCCCGTCGGAGTTTCAATTTTCCAATTTCCTTTTTTGGAAATTGACTACGCACACCACGTCTCTTTATAATCATGCAATAAAGTATAGAAAATGTCCAGTTCATTAGCAACGAAGTAGATACGCAGCCAATAGAAGTGGAATATAATCTGCCGTTCAGAATAAATAGACTGAATAAGAGAAGATTTAAACCATCAGTAAAGGAGTCCGACGTGAGAAAGAAGAAGTCGAAGTTATGCATGATTTGTGAAGATAGAAAACGTCGGCATAATCAATTGACAACATGAGAAAATCAAGAAGACAACACTTATGCATCTTTACTACAATCACGATTTTCCCTGTTGTCATATAAACTTTATTTTGTAGCAAAATTAATATAAATATCGAAAAATAATTGATTTTAAATAAAGACAATCAATAAATATTATAAAAACTTAATTATATTCTTTGTTATTTTTTGTTTAATACCGTCCACTGCAATCATCTGAGTATATTTTTTACAAGATATAACACAG